>NW_026732179.1:127500-227246 GCF_028476545.2 Physella acuta | reverse complement strand
CAATGCACCTAAAAATTAATGGCGCCTGTAATTTGGTCGAAAATCAAGTGGGGACCATTCATTGTGCTGTTGTCCCATTAGGCTAGCTAAAAGTACGAAGTCGAATCGACGTCAACTCTTCGTCTTAATTTTAAATAATTAGAAATAACTTTACGAGAATTGGTTTTATTACAAAGAAATTCAACCTTTTACTTTTATTAAGTCTAAATTAAGAACACTAATGATCAAACAAGAATATAATAAAATAGTCAGACATCATGACGTGCCCTATCCCTTGTGCCGATTTCTTTTGTGCTAGAATGCTGTTGGGCGGCCCATTTTCTGTTTTCACTTTTGTTACTCTGTGTTGTAAATTGTTTAGAAGACATGGATCTATTTTAAAAAAGAACATTTTTTTCTTATAATAAATTATACAAATCATCAACGTGTAACAAAATTTGTTTTGGTAAATCTAGTCTAGGCAAAATAAAAGAAAAACCCAGGGGAGCATAAAACAATAAACCAGTCTAGCTAGTGACAGCCAAGTGACGTCTGGTCTAGTCTAGCTTGGGCCGAGGGTTCGGAATAATGACCTTGACCCACTTAAAGCTCTAGGTCATTATGAAATTAATTTATTTTTTCATTGTGTGGTAGAATATCCACAATTTAGAGCATTGGAGGCAAAACTAGGTTTGTATTAAAAATAAATTAGATTCAAATCACATTGTTTAGGCTATATGTAAATTGCACCTTAAATCTAGAATCTAGTCTACATTACATGTCAGCTAGCAGTTCATTGTTTGTGAAAGTTATTTTTAAATGCCGGCCTAGATCTAGATCTAGTCTAGATCTAGAGTTTAGATCTAGATCTAGTAGTAGATTCTAGGTCTAGATAGATAGTAAGATATAGATCTAGATAGTATTAGTATAAAAGTATAATAAAAGGCAAAATGGCATTATTCATTATTGACATAGTTTTTCAGACCTAGCACTAGACTAGCTATAGTATGATCTAGTCTAGATCTAGACTACATTAGCTGGTTATTATTTTTAGTTATGAAAATAATGGTTAGCTTAGAATCTAGAGGCATAGACTATTGAGTATTGTCCTTTTAATACTTTTATTAATTAGGCCCACCTATGTTTGTAGTTTTAAAAAATTACTTTTAGTCTAGATCTAGATAATATTTTAAGTAGGAGATAGGCCTATCTCTAGTGAGTCTAGTCTAGTCTAATACTAATACAGTAACAGTCTAGCTAGATCTAAATGTAGATTAAGATTCAGCATTAATGCCTAAGGCCTTGAACTGTGGTTGGCATTAGTTTTAATTTTGAAAAATAGTCCTATTTATATTTAGCAAAGCTGTAGGGTAAAGCAGGACACTTACTTAGAGCCATGTGGCATTAGGACCCAGTAAGCACCCCACCCACCACCACAAAACCCCCCAATAAAACTACTAATCTACTTCTGAGGTAACAACCACTGCTGTTCTTTGATAACAGAGAAGCAAAGGATTCTTCATATATCATGTATGACTCACTTGGCCCAGTAGAGAGAAGATGAAACATGAATTAATCCCACTGCTCTTTCTTCAAAATTTTTGACCCAATGACCCCCATAAAACCATTTTGTGAACTTTTTTTCAAGTAGACAGCTTGGGAAACTTCACTTTGTAATAAACCGCATGACTTTTAAATTCCATTCTTTTTTCAGCTCTTCAAGCATTTGGTACTTTATATTTTAACACCATTTTTATAACTATAGTAAGAATAGTATTATTTTGGTGAATTTTTTTTAGCACAGTGATTGTTGATGCAAAATAAAATGGACAACATTTGTCTGGGTTTTACACATGGTATAAAGTTTTGATCATTCTCAGAGTAAAACTTGACTGATTGATATAATTGTTTTATTTGTTAGATAATAACTAATCTATATGAACACATTAGTTTTGTCCACTACACTAGCTTGCATTATAACATTTATTGTTATGCGGCTCTTCAGTGTTCCTTCCAGACTTTTTCTCGAGGGGGGGGGGGGGGGGGCGCCTTTTACTAGTAAAAGTATATGTTTACTATATAAATTCCATCTTGTTCGGGGGGGGGGGGGGGTTGACTGGGATGCCTGGAAGAAACTCTGCTCAGATAGTCCAGTAGTTGTGTTTGTACTGCTAGAATTATGTTAATGTATATCATATATCATAAATATGGTATGTCTCACTAACATCCACCCATCTCCAGTCAAATACCAGGCGACTATCCTACTCACACCATGCTCACAACTTGGCGTGACACTGTCTTAGTATCGAATTATGACCTGTCTATTTCAGGTGGGTGATAACTCACTAACATCAACCATGGTCTCAGTTATAACAGTGTTGGAATGCAACTGTTTTTTTTTTCCATTTTAATTCAGCAAAGATTGTTTAAATTTACAACTAATAAAGACAACAACGGTGCTGAAGTGTAGGGCTCTGTTTGCCACCCCCATATGCTGGCTCTGGGTATGGCCCTACCAACCAACAAAAAATTAGGAATGCAGTTTGGATTTAATGCATTATTTCTTGAAAAAATATTATGACTGTCATGAGAGCCATTGTATGAACTAGTGAGAGGTGTTTTGTCTTCATACAGAATCTGTAGACCAAAAACATTCAGCTTGGAAAATTATTAATGCATTATTAATGCCTATTGTGTTGTTTTGTTATGAAACTATTCTATTGAATTGTATTTTTATACTTGCATAGTTGACCTACTCTAAATCTCTTTTAAGCATTTTATGATACTTAAAAAATAACGGATTATTTTATTTTGAGTCCAGCATGAATCTTAGATGAATGTTCACTAGGAATTTTAAATATCTACTTTTTAGAATATGAAATTAGCTACCATGTATTAGAATGAATGCATGGGGATGGTTTGAACAGAAACCTTAAAACAACCCTCTACTGATAACTATCTGGAGTGTTAGTGAAAACAAATTGTTGAGAGCTGTTTATTCAGTTGTTGTTTATCCTATACTGTTTTCACTGTTTACTTTTTTCTGGACCTGATATTTTTCATATAGGCCTATCAACGGGCCTACTGTGTGTTCTAGCTTCTCGCACCCCCCTCCCGCATCCCCCATCAATTTATTATGACATTGGAAGAAAAATATTTTAATAGGCCTAATTGATTGGGATAGGCCTAGTCTACAAATGAAAACTTGTAAGAGTCTAGGCCTTATTAGGGGACTCCCAACAATCAAGGGTCATAGACTACTAGGCCTACTTGGTCAGCCTTTAAAATCCAACAAGACAGTTTTAAAAAAAATCCAGGAGTTATACACAGACTTTACTGCTGGTGATTAGGGTAAGGTTGGTGATATCCAATATTAGGGTTAGGTTGGTGATAGTATTAACTTCAAATAAAAAAAATTCAAACAGCTGAAACAAAATTACAAATAAAAATGTCTGCCTGCTTTTTATCTGGTTGTTTATTGCCGAATGACAAAATGCACAGAAAGTTGCATTAATAATTGTTTATTATGGATTCAGATTTGGAAATCCTTTCTACTTTGTAAGATTTTTATTTACAATTTAGAAGTCACGATGTCTATCTGTTTGTTCTTCTGTATGTGGCAAATCTTGTTACTCATTTAACACCATAATTAATGCAGCGATTTCATTCAAGTGTTTAGATATGCCTAAATTTGATGCAAAAGGAGATATTACACAGGATTTAGCTATCTCTCTCTACCGGTGTGATAAACTGTTGTGAACTTTTTTCACGTCAGAGAGACAATTACGAATAATTGCAGTTTATTATTTACAGCTATGATCTCCAGCTGCTGACCTGATTTAAAACAAATATTTGTAGTCATAAATTACTAATTTTTAAAAAAACTTAAATATCGACTTATATTTTAAATTTTTTAAATTTCAGAATTAGTTAACAGTTGAAAAGTAGAATGAGTATAAAAACCTTTATAAAATTAGTTTTTAAATTTAAATACGCTTTGTTTTCTTTAGTAAAAGCATTGGTTGCCCATACTACTTCTTACTCATTTTAGCAGCCATTTCTTTTACTACAGAAAAAATGATTGTTTTATTTTCTATTATTTTCAGTACATTTAACCCTTTATTTACGGAATTAGGTTCTGAATGATATTTTTACTTAAACAATGTGTTATCATATTGCTTTTGGCACCTTTAAAGCATATGTCGAAGGAAATTTCGTTCATAAATTTTTAATGGCCCAAACATATATTGGTACTTATAAGTACCGTCAGGAATGTAGGGCATTTTTTCAAAAAAAAATTTTTTTTTACAAAACAGGAACAAACGATACAATTTATTAACTAATAACATGGCAATCATTATAACAATCATTTTTTGTAATTTTCACACATAAATACAGCACAAAAGTTTATTTTGAGTACGATTTTTACTGGATTTTCTATCGGAACACATCTTAGACCTCAAACACAGCAAAAGTCGTTGACGTGTCATGCTCCCTCATTTTTGTCTGTGGTCTTTCTGGTGTAGCAACGGTTGCCGGACTGAACATGCTTTTACTGGAAGCTTCCAATAGCTATTACAATGAGCCGCATAAATAAACAAAAGCCTAGTCATTCAGTACACAACTACTAGTAATACTAGTATGATTGTAGCCTACTAGAATGTTATGACAAGTCTACACTACATTGTAAAGTTCATAAATAGAAGTGAGCTCAATGTGATTAAAATTTACCTTATAGATCTATACTATATGCAGAAGTATTGACTATCACTAGTCTACAGGTATACATTACGTAAATGCTAGTTACTGTAGGCAAGACAGTTTATTGCAGTAAATATAACTAACAAATTAAATCTTACAACTAGAACTAGGCTTTGGTATACAAATGAAGTATACTAAACCTAGTAAACGAGCCTGCAACTGCTACCTTTATTCTTTTTATTCTTTTACTACTAGAAATTAACATGTAATTACAATATTTCTTAGGTAAACCATATGCTAACCTTCTTATCAATGTGTAAATATCATTTTTTGAGTACATTTCGATAATTAATTATCAAGATAATATTTATGTCACTCCACATAAAAAATCTGCCATTTCCTAAAAATCCTAAAAAAAAATGACTGTGTGCCCTGGCGGTACTTATAAGTCCACCTGTAAACATCGATCTAATACAAAGACAATTTGATTAAAATTGTATAGCTAGAAGTTAAATGCGTTTGCCTGACTATTGAAGGTGCCAATAAAAAATATTCGGGGTTGAAAACTTGAAAAATAAGATAAAATAAAGGGAAATCAGGAACGTGTATGAGAACTGTACAGAACAATTGTGAACTATCGATATAGCAAGACATTGAAAATGATGCCACACCATTAATTTTCAAAAAACATCGATCTCTCTAACTACCGGCGACTCAGGGGAGATAATACTATTTAAATTAATTACTTCAATAATTTAAAAAATTCGTATAACATTAAAAATAATACAGGCACTTAATTAAAGTGGTACTTATAAGTACCGTCAGTAAATAAAGGGTTAAAAGCTTGCTTTTATAAAGGTCTCATCCTTGTTTTATTATTTTCAAAGGTTACATTCCTGCATGATGCAGTTTTTCTTATTAATTGTAATTTATTATTAACTGCATTTTTAAAATCTTCAATTAATTCTCTTTAATTGTATATATTTCTCTGTGTATGTATACGATGCTATAACTTCCAATGAAATTATAACTAATGTTTTTTTCCTTTTTGAACTTAGGTAAACATGCATTTCCTCTTGCACCACCTCCAGTGTAAGCTGCAGCATTCATGAACAACCCTGAGCTCTGACACCTTAGTTGGGGGCAGTACATGATGGATCATGGGAAAGAGCTGCCTCCAATAACACTGAGTAACACTACAGTTGTGAGTTATTTAGTCATCTTGCCTTAATTCAAAATTATCTGAGCTAGTTGTAGGTTGTATTTCTAAATAGTTTCAAACAATATGTAGTCTTATTGAAACTATGATTGAGTACATTGCCAATATTCATAGCTTTTTATAAAATATGTAGATGGTCTTATAAATAAATAGCATTGGCATTATTTTTAAAGATTTGAAATCTGATAAAATATATTGTCACTAATTTTAATTTAAAATGTTTTCATTAATGCGTCTTATAGGTGTGACTTCTAATAATTTTAAAAACAGAATGTCTTAATATTTGTTTAAGTATGACTGGCATCACAACACATTAAAATGTAAACATGATCCACCTTTAAATTGCTTGTCATAATTACATTGGTTCCCAACTAGTCTCAATGCAATGTGTTTCTTAATTAATTGGCCCTCAACAAACTGGCTACCTTCAAAATAACTTCACACAAAATGGTTCATGACAATTTGGCTCTTGACTAAAGAACCAACATCATAATGACATAATGACGGATTGATCTCTAAGAAAAGTAACAAAAAGTGCATAAACATTCCACAGGAGCTTTATGTATGGCAAGGACTAAATCTTAAGTACTGTATAGCTTTATATTGAGAAGAAGCTTACTTTATGGCAGTATATTAGTGCAATCTGGGAGTTTCATGAACAGGAAGAGTTTAACTTATTGCAGATGCTGAAAATTCAGAAGAGCTTAGTTAAGTGGGAGTTAAACTCAAGGCTAGAGTTAAATGAAAAGCACATATTGTTGAGAGTCATAATTATGGGAACTGTATAGATGGAAACTGTTTTGTTGCTGGTCCTTCTTGTAAGAACCGGACTGATATAGAGTCACATGTAGTTAACATAATGGTCAGAAACTATGGATGAAGTTATTGCAGGAGCTATATTGATATTGATTGATAGGAGCTAGATTGATATTGATTGATACGAGCTATATTGGTATAGATTGATACGAGCTATATTGATATTGATTGATAGGAGCTATATTGATATTGATTGATATGAGCTATATTGATATTGATTGATAGGAGCTATATTGATATTGATTGATAGGAGCTATATTGATATTGATAGGTTCCTAATGTCACTGGCTCTCTGCTGGGCAATTTTGGCCACCACAGTTATCAGAATGTATAAGACTATTTAATGCTATTACTATTAGTACTAGCAAAACCAGAAGAAGAAAACCTCAGTGTGATGTTCTATTGATTGTATTATTTTAACCAGTAGCCTGCTCTCTCTCTCTCTCTCCCCCCAAGCAAGCTTTTTTTGGACAGTGGCACCTTTTTTAAAAAAAAGTATTCTGATTCACTACTACTTGTTCGATTAAATGCTTTCCACATCAGTTGTTTACAGAACTGAACTTTAATTTTAAAGAAATATAATTTTTAGCCCAAAGTTCGACCATCATCTGATGGTACAATTTGTTTAACCACTTAGTTTGAAGGTACATTCTTAAGTAAAATGACCATTGTAATTCAAACATTATTGAAATAAACTAGTACAATTTCTAAATATATCTAATGAATGAACCCAGGCAAACCTGGTGACGCTGATCCGTGTGCTAGTCTCAATGACATCACATGGGGACGTCCCCAGCTTTGAAGATGAATCAGACAAGCCAGCATGGTGGCCTGCAGATATTGAGTGGAGGAACCCAAAGTTCTACACTCAGGACCCTGCACATGTCAGTAGCTCAACTTTCATCATAGTTACCATTTTCTTGACTTGTTACAATACCAAATTTACTTTTTTCCTGTGACTGCAGAATGGTTTAGAGGTCCTACGCAAGCTTTAGTTCTTGTCATTTTTGTCTTTTTTTGTCCTGTTACAGCAGAATGGTATAGGTCCTACGCAAGTTTAAGTTTTTGTAATTTTTCTCTTTTTTGTCCTTTAGCCACAGAATGGTCTAGAGGTCCTACGCAAGCTATAGTTCTAGTTTTTTGTAATTTTTGTCTCTTTTTTGTCCTGTTACAGCAGAATGGTATAGAAGTCCTACGCAAGCTATAGTTCTAGTTTTTGTTATTTTTGTCTCTTTTTTGTCCTGTAGCCACAGAATGGTCTAGAGATCCTACGCAAGCTGGTCAAGAGCTGCTATTCATATCATGGTGTGGAGGATCTCCTGTGTCGAATCAATGAGATTCCTGTGTCAGACGATGAGGTCGAGGTAAGGAATCTTGTTTGAGGCATCTTGCTGTTGTGTCCAGCTTTTATAGAGCTGTTATCATGTTAAATCACTGACCACATGTCTCTTCAACAACTGACCACTTGTCTATTCAACTGACCACATGTCTGTTCAACAACTGACCACTTGTCTATTCAACAACTGACCACATGTCTGTTCAACAACTGACCACATGTCTTTTCAACAACTGACTACTTGTCTATCCAACAACTGACCACATGTCTGTTCAACAACTGACCACTTGTCTATTCAACAACTTACCACTAGTCTATTTAACAACTGACTGCTTGTCTATTCAACAACTGATCACATGTCCATTCAACAACTGACCACTTGTCTATCCAACAACTGACCACATGTCTGTTCAACAACTTACCACTTGTTTATTCAACAACTTACCACTAGTCTATTTAACAACTGACTGCTTGTCTATTCAACAACTGATCACATCAACAACTGACCACATGTCTGTTCAACAACTGACCACATGTCTGTTCAACAACTGACCACTTGTCTATCCAACAACTGACCACTTGTCTATTCAACAACTTACCACTTGTCTATTTAACAACTGACTGCTTGTCTATTCAACAACTGATCACATGTCCATTCAACAACTGACCACTTGTCTATCCAACAACTGACCATATGTCTGTTCAACAACTGACCACTTGTCTATTCAACAACTTACCACTAGTCTATTTAACAACTGACTGCTTGTCTATTCAACAACTGATCACATGTCCATTCAACAACTGACCACTTGTCTATCCAACAACTGACCACATGTCTGTTCAACAACTGACCACATGTCTATTTAACAACTGACTGCTTGTCTATTCAACAACTGATCACATGTCCATTCAACAACTGACCACATGTCTGTTCAACAACTGACCACTTGTCTATTTAACAACTTACCACTTGTCTATTTAACAACTGACTGCTTGTCTATTCAACAACTGATCACATGTCCATTCAACAACTGATCACATGTCCATTCAACAACTGACCACTTGTCCATTTAACAGCTGACCACTTGTCCATTTAACAACTGACTACTTGTCCATTCAACAACTGACCACCTGTCTAATCAACAACTGATCACATGTCCATTCAACAACTGACCACATGTCTATTTAACAACTTACCACTTGTCTATTTAACAACTGACTGCTTGTCTATTCAACAACTGATCACATGTCCATTCAACAACTGATCACATGTCCATTCAACAACTGACCACTTGTCTATTTAACAGCTGACCACTTGTCCATTTAACAACTGACTACTTGTTCATTCAACAACTGACCACCTGTCTAATCAACAATGTTTATTCAGGTTGTAGATGGTGTTGAGGTCATTCAACTCAATGACGAGGATGAAAATCAAGATGTGTCCTCAGCTGGTAGGATGTTTTAACATTATAGGGCATTAGACAGGTTCTTGCTACTTCTATATTAACCCATATTATCCCAAGGTCTCAAATTTTTATAATTTTTTGATATGGTTTAGCTTTTGGGCACTGAATAAAGGAACGACTATGGATTTTTTTTTTAAATCAATACTTTTTTAAATATCGATTTTTTAAAAAACGTCCCATAAATGGGACGCTAGCAACGAATGGCCCCATGTACATTTATTGAAAAATAAAATCATTTATCACGAAATATGGCTATTCACGCGAAAATTAAGCTGTATACTGATTTTTTTGTATTGTTAGACCAATGATTACATTGTTTAGGACAGCTAAAAATACTGATAATGATCAATTGGGTTAGCCATACCATGGTCTAAAATGCAGAAATTATGTTCAAAAGTCTAGTTTTCTTTCAATCTAACATCCATCAAAGTGGTTAACACTTGGAAATAAGTAAAGCTGTGACTAGTACATCTAATGAGACACACATGATCACAAATATTGTTATTATTTATCGAAAATGTAATATAATTAAATATAAATAATTGATTTTTTGGTGGGCGTACTTGAAATTTTCAGGGGTGGGGACTTAAATTTCAGGGGAAGGGTGGACATTGGTAAAAGTATGTTTTGTATATAAATTCCATTTTGTTCTGGGGGCAGAGCCCCCCCCCCCCCCCCCCCCCACCTTCCTCCGAAATGATGCCTGAAAGAAACTCTGCCCTCAGTGAATTTGCAAAAGATGATCCGGTCCAGTCCCAGATGTCATCCAGCCATCTTCTCTTTTGTTACCCTCGCTATCCCCCCCCCCCCCCCTCACAGGCGTACATTAGGACATCACACATCTTATTTCTAGGGCACGGATCCGTCTCTGGGGGCTTGTATTGAGTGTTCATGGCTCTCATCCATGTATGCACCTCACTATGCAAACGGCTCCCAATCTAACACCAGGGATCTCCTAAAAAAGTTAACAAAGTAAAACTGGTATTGGGAACCTTTGGAGGGGAATATTATTGGGGCATGACAGCTGTACACAGCTAATTCACATTTCTGCTATATGTAGTTTAAGCTCTCGTATATGAAGAGAGTTAACCAACCCCCATGACTGAATCATTTCACCTAAATCGTGGCCATTGTTATTATTCTGGTTTGTTATAATTTTAATATCACGCGCTAGTAAATTTACAGCAATACTAAATTAGTTTGTATTCAATGGTATTAAATACTTCAGTAAGTGTAATTCTGAAAAATTAAAAATAAAATGTAAGTTTTTCAATATTTGCTATTTTTTAATACAATAATATATAAGAAAATATAGCTCAAGGTCATAATTAAATATCTATAAATACTACTTAACACCACAAAGTCAACAGTACACACAGTCAACAATTGTTTCACCATAATAAATAACCATTTAACATAAATATTTGCATCTGTGTTTCTCGCTAGTGTCCAATAAATGTGACGTTTGTGTAACAATCTGCATAAATATTGGTCAAGGTCATAACTTAATATCTATATATACTACTTAACACCCCAAAGTCAGCAGTTAACAAAGTCAACAATTGTTTCACCATAAATAACCATTTAACATAAACATTTGCATCTGTGTTTCTCGCTAGTGTCCAATAAATGTGACGTTTGTGTAACAATCTACATGGGGCCATTCGTTGCTAGCGTCCCACTTATGGGACGCTTGTTGTACACTTGTTATAACGAAGTAGTAAAAAAAAATGTTATTCTTAAATTTTTATCAGATAGAAATATGGTACTGCTACAAGTTTCAATGTATTTTGCACTTAAAATGTTAATATTTTAGAAGATATGCATTTTCCTGTGCGCATGTTTTCTTTTTTCCGCCATTTTGACAAGTCCTGCAAATCCGGCACTATAACATTTTTATAAATAAATTTTTTTCACAAAACACACACAAATTCAATAGTCTAGCCATTTTCAAATACAATGAAACATAATTTGTGTTTTAACTAGTTTTTAATAAATTTTAGCAATTTTTTTTACAAGCGTCCCATAAGTGCGACGCTAGCAGAATATGGGTTAAAATATGAAATTGTATCTGTTAGGGATTCATGTAGTCCAAATTTTATCAAATTAAATCATAGCTGTTTTTGTTTTATCACCTACTTATGCCCAACTATTAAAACATAATTGTTTGATGTATTTTGTTTACATTTTCTAGCGTAAAAATATAATCTGTTATGCATGAGTTGAGAGACTTTGAATTCTAAATTATTTCAAACATCTGTTATTGATGATTGATTTCTAATTGTTTGGTGTTGATTAAAGTTGATAAACTTTTTTCTAATTTCTGTTGACCAGAGAGTGAAGGGCCGGTGTTTGTATGCTGCTTCTGCCTTAAACAGTTCTCCAGACATGACGCTGTCCTTGTCCACCAGAACATCTGCCGGGAGAACCACAAGGACTCTGGTTCTGGCAGTGACTCTCACAAGGATTCTGGTTCTGGCAGTGACTCTCACAAGGATTCTGGTTCTGGCAGTGACTCTCACACATCTGAGCACAAGGTTACCACTCACCAAGCTTTTGCTGGTGGAGATGCCATGGTTAGTCTACAAAAGCCTGCACCCAGGGAGGAGAAGCCACACCCCTATACAGCACCCTCTTCGTTGACCACAGTAAACAAGAAACCTGTGGTCAGCTTAAAAACACGGAGTCAGAAGAAACTGGATCAGATTATGGAGAGGCACAACCAGAGGAGGCTTATGATAAAAGAATGTAAGGAGATGAAAGAAGTTCCGTCCACGGGGGCCTGGTGGGTGGGAAACAGACAGAGGAGACGGAATACAAGTCACTATCAGCACCCCAGCAGGTACTTGTCACAAGATGCATTTCTGTCAGCCACGTGCCTGACCAAGAAAGCTGATCTAGAAGCCAAGAGTGAGGTAAAACAAGAGATAGACTTGGACTGCGAGATTGTATCCGTGGAAGGTCCACTGAGTGCCGTGCCCCCACCCTCATTTGTGAAACCACCATCAGCGTCCCCGCGTGCGTCCAGGTCGCTGATATCACAGTTGAGTCGGGACAGTGAGACCAGCTCTCGTAGAAGGCTAAGTTTTTGTTTTGTTGAAGATGAATGGGCTGATAAAGAAGCTCTAGAGGAAGGCAGAGATCCTCTCCAGATTTCTTTATTAACCCTGGACCTTACTTCACCCTTAGGTCAGCGCATTAAAAAATATGTCAAAGGTGAGAGTCACCTAAATATTATTAAAGACATTGAGGGTTATTGCAGAACTGAAGTAGACAAGGACAGTTACAATAAATTAAGGTATCGAAATAATGAGTTTCGAATAACTTTTAAGAAAAAGAGAAGAGGGTCTACTTTTGTTCATAAATACAAATTTAATCGTGAAGACAAGTTAGAATTCGACGAGCATATTCGAACTGGCCTGAGCACAAGGAGCAGACGCCTGCAGAGGAGGTTGCCAGTGTGTAAAGTTTTATTGAAAAAACTGTCCAAGGCTGAAATCAAGTCCTGGACTGAGGAAAGAAAGATAATCATAGCTGAGAATATTATTTATGATGACGATATCTGCATTACACAAATTGACATACCCGAGTCCAAAATTCAAGGGTTCCCGCAAGAGAAAAAAATTACACAGAACCCTGTGTACAATGCAAATCAACGATCCTCGCCATTGCACCAAAATCATTCGAGTCGCCCTCACCATCCTGTAAACAGGCCAGCGTTCTCATCACATCTGCCGCCATCACCACCTCATGTCCCGAATATTTTCAGGAATCGAACCACTCACACCCCATCACCGCCGAGGAACTCTCCTCACCACCACCCATCATCCAGGTCAGTAAATCCAGCCGCTCGCCCGTTGTCCAACACCAGGTTCACCTCGGGCATGAATGGCCAGACACCTGTAGCCTCCAACCATCATGTTAAAAATGGTAACTCCAGTCAGAGAGTGGATAAATTGCCCTCGTCTGCCCACCTTAGTCGACACACATCTCTTGCTCCTTCAACCTACTCTTTGGATAATTCTGCTTCTGACAGTACTCCACAGCCCAATAAGTATAGTCAAGGCTTTAACAGTCGGAGGAAACAGCAGTTAACCACACGGGAATACGATGGAGGGCCTTTTTCTCATGTCAATGGCAATAACACTTTTGGTGTTGTGGGCCAGCAAAGTGCAGGTGTAAAAAAACAAAATGGAGGCACTGGCCCTAATGTACGGAGACTATCAAACTTTGATTATTTCAGTATATGGGATGGTAAAATGCAGTCCTCTCTTGAGAGTCAGCATAAACCTCAGGCATATGGAGATACTTACTACATCACAGACACCCCCAAGTCTAGACCCCCAACTTTGTCCACCCTGCAGCACCGCAGACCCCCACAGACTAGTTTTTCATTGAACAACCGCAGACCCCCACAAACGAGTTTCTCTACAAGCAGGCCTAGATCAACAGCTCAATCCAATGTACAGAATATACCCTCCAGCAATATGAAAGGAGCCAATCCTAGAAACTCTTTAACCCCCAGCATTCCAGTATTGAAAAATACCAGACCCAGCCTGCAAGAACCCAGTGCCCAATCCTCCTCCCTGATGGAGCATTTGAAGAACACTGTTTCGGTTCCTTCTACGTTTTTAAATGATGATGATGACATCCAAGAAATAATATGTATAGATGATGATTAAATTTGCTGAGGGTCAATGTTGTGTGACAATAATTCCAAGACTAAGACGGGTATGGTAATCATCACATTGTGCTCATCATTTCTTCATATGGTCTCATTTTGTATTTGGTTTCCCCATACAAGCATTTTGTAACATATTATATGCTGCACAGTTGAATTGAAATCTGCACATTAAAAATTGAGCATTTATTATATTTAATTTAATGTTTCACAATCTGTTAGAAGAACTAAGCACTCGTTGTACAAAAAAGCTTTTAAGTAATGTACTGGCCACCATTCATAAGGTTTTTAAGGTTAGATTGGGCATTGTCATTCAGTTAATCAAATGATATATTAAAAACCGGAGTTTGCTATGAATAAAATGTGTGTAATTAAGCATTATATAAAACAGTAGCTTCAACACTTTAACTGGGTCAGAAAGAAAACTAATGGAGTTCAAGGCAATACTGGCAAGCAATAAATAATTTAAAAATTTTCATTTCTATCTAGATCAGAACTATCTGCTTTCTTTCATTTTTTAAGTTTAGATAGATAAATTACTTGATAGGTCTTGAAGAGTTACATCAATCTTTGTTAAATGGTATGTCTTTAGAGAGGATTTATTCCCAGTTCTTCACTAGCCAGTAATGTTAATAATGAAATTTGAAACGTTTGTTAGCCTATTACAATTTTAAACTGCTGGTTACATAGTGTAGTAGTCTCCCTTTTTGTGTTTGTACTAGTTTGTTGTATCTTACACTGCAAGTCTGTGCTATATACCATATGTTAATATGACAGCTTGCGTGCTTTGTTTAAGACAAAGCTTGCTTATACAAGTGTAAAACCTGATTACTGAACATAAGGATAGCCAGTTATTGCTGAAAAACATAGTTTTTCTAGTGTCAAACATAAAAATTCCTTTTAATTGTGTAAAATGCAGTTGCTAAATGTCACATTATTTTAGAACAAAAATTCTTGTTTTTAGTGTCCAATACTTAAAGCTACTCATGCCTCTTGGCAAATGCAACATACCATTTTTAGAATATTTTGTGCTTTAAATAGTTTTAAAATAATTAGATTTTTCATAATTATTTTTTTTTCTGCAAAGAAATTTACAAATTCAATACAGTATTATTTATATTTTATTAAGTAAAAAGTGGGTGCTCTTAAAAATTACAAAACATTTTTTTACAGTCTTGGTTTCAAGATTAAATTCAGTTTTGTTTATTTATTATCAGTTTAGGCTAGGAATTAATTAAGAATTTGTTGAGGCTTATACTAACCTACTCTTAAACAAATGTTAAGTATTCCTATTATTTATATGGTAATGACAATTACACAAGTCCACGCTGATGTCATAGGTAATGCACTATCATTTTATTGTTTGCACTGTGGTTGCACTAAAATAGTGTGTGATCTGTTTATTTTATGTGTATTTTGTTTTTAACTGTCAGAACTACAGCAACGCACAATATACTTTAGTATTTGAAACAGGATACTGAAGGTAATATTTATTTTTAAAACAGGCACATACTACAAGAACTGCTTTAGATTATTTTTCTTGTACAGAATTAGTGAATGTAGAGCCACTTTGTTGATAACCATAGTTAATTTTTTTTTTTACCAATCAAACCTTTTTTAAAGATTCTTAGTTTGAAACGGACAAATTAATATTTGAAATATAAACTAAACTCTATGAGTTCAAATAATGTGTTGCTAGGTAAAGCACTTAAGCTGCTTTACTTTCAGATTTTTTTTCCCAACCAATTTTTGAATGTAGAAATGTTTTAGATGGTTTTATTTAAAACTAGTATTACTATGTCGACCTTGTTTCATCACTGTTTAAAGCTTCATCTTATATAACCATGTTGTCCCCCACCCCCTTACCCCACTTTGCCTGTCTGACAAAACAGTCAATGCTTTATATTGTGACATTATTTTGTGATCTTGTACATTTGATTCATCTAGTATTTGATACTCATGCAAGTCAGTTCCATGATTAAATTAAATAATTGATTCTTTTAACTGTGTGTAGTTATTTCTTATTGTGAGGTTACAGTGTCGAGGAGAATCACATGGCCTGAGCAGATTAACATCTCACTTGACTTGTTAGAAACCCATACTGATCTCTCATCACATCTCTTCTCTCTCCACATCAGTCTCACCTCCACACATCAGTCTCACCTCCACACATCAGTCTCACCTCTCCACATCAGTCTCACTCTCACCACATCAGTCTCACCTCCTCTCCACATCAGTCTCACCTCTCCCCGCATCAGTCTCACCTATCCCCGCATCAGTCTCACCTCTCCCCACATCAGTCTCACCTCTCCACATCAGTCTAACCTCTCCCATCAGTCTAACTCCTATCCACATCAGTCTCAACTCCATATCTCACCTCTCCATATTAGTCTCACCTGCTCTCCACATCCAATTTCTCTCCCTTACAATTAGCTAAAGGTATTACTGCTAACCATAATATCCCACCGTATGCCAAAGTCATTGAAACTCTACTGCACCTGCACCATGGGAAAAGATGACAGTTCACCTTAAGTCGCTCACTAAAAAGCTCATGAAATTTGGATTCTTAATCCGAAGTGCGACAAACAATTATCAAGTTGTAATGTAAAAACAATGCAGGCAGTGGTTTTGCTTAAACAATGTATGTAAGCTATTTTAATACATAAATGTATCTAGTGACAAAAAAAATCAAACAAATACAATTTGTATAGCTAATTGTGCATTGACATACAATTGCAGGAAACAATAGATACAATTATGCATCAAACAAAAGTTAAATTATTTTAAATTAATCTCAACAAAAGCTGCACAGAATATGATTTTCAATCAATAACGTCGGGCAATAATTTTTTTCTAGTCTCTTTATTGATTTGTTACATGTTAGGTTTTAAATATTTTAGTTCGTTTAATCAAATTAATTTTCTTTATTCTTGGTTTGTACAATATTATAAATTAATCTTGCTATAATCTTATCAACTCTACTATTTTTAAAACAGATTTCAGCAACATAACTAAACCTAAAATTTGGCTTAAGAAATGCTCTTAGTAGTTTTTCTCTTCATACATTTTTCCTCATTACTTGAGTTTTAAAATTTGCTCTGATTATTAAAAGAATTATACAAAAAATAAAGCGGTTGAAATAGATCACACAAGAGTAAAAATTATCTAATAAGATAATGCAAAAATATTTTCTGATTATTTTTTTATGTAAAACTTATAAATACTGGCATACTGAGTGGGGAATTGGAGGGCTTAAGATTAATGAAATGCATGCGAATAAATTATGGGTATACATACTTAAGCATTTTAAAATTACATTATCAAATTCAAACATGTCAAATACAAGTTATATATATTCTAACTAAAATAATATTTTAAAAAATTATATACAATCTGAAATATCCAATTAAGCTGCACATCACTGTCAAGCATTTCTGCTAACCAACACACCATTTCAGTTTTTTTCTAAAAACACTGGTAAATGAGCCTACAAGACATTCAAGTAATAAATGCAGTAACATTCATGGCACAACAGTAAAAACATTTTTTTTTTCTTATTTTGCACTGGTAATTAAATGGCAAAAAATTTATTTTTATTTTGCGCAGGTGAGTTGAAAGGTTGACAATGAGTAAACAGTCAATCGCAACCACTTTGAAACAATGTAAAAAAATCTACTTAAGATGGGCAAACAGAATTGTCTTTGGATCTTTATAATTTATCTTATAAAGTAAATTACACAAGCAGGGGGAGGTGAAAATATAAAATACTGAAATGTGAAGAAAATTCTAGATCACCTTTGATAGGATAAATTGGCTTAATTATTGGTAGTATTTCTGAAAAGTTGACCAGTGAACATTATTTTACGTTCTTGTAGTAGAGATGTAATTTGTCAGGCTGTTGTGGTTCAATGAAATAATGACTAGCTGTTGCAATGATATAAAATACTGACCGGCTGCACTAAGAACAAATAAAACCAAGTTACTTCATCAAATAAGATAACAGTGGTATTAGTGACAAAGAAAATTTGGTTTACAGTAAAAAAAACACAAGTGTAAGGAGCTACTGTAGGAGATCAGTTGATTGTCTGCAAGAATTGAAAAACTTTGAATAATAAAACAGTAGAAAATACAAACAACAGACATGGGTAAATGCCTTAAACGGTAAGCATAAAATATATAGTAAATATTAATAAAATACTGGTAATGTATAAGAATATTTGTTTTCTTTGTTTTCCACTGG
The DNA here is from genome assembly GCF_028476545.2 of Physella acuta. Taxonomy (NCBI): domain Eukaryota; kingdom Metazoa; phylum Mollusca; class Gastropoda; family Physidae; genus Physella; species Physella acuta. Next base: position 208,805 of record NW_026732179.1, on the reverse strand, counting down.
ATCCAAGTTTTATATTTATTTTATTTCCATGTCAACAGGTCTACTTTGTCATCATTTAGCACACTTAGTTTGGTATGTGAAACAAAGAAAAACCTCAACAAATTAAGTTTAAAAACCTTTTCAGTCAAAAAAAAAGAAAAGTTCATTACAAATTAGGTGAGGGGAAAATAAAAGCACACCACTGGCTTCAAGGATATCAAATAATTGTGTTTGTACAAAAACAATAATCACAAGTAAAATTGTGTACAAAACAAATAAATGCAATCAATCTGGTAATTGTTTTTTTTTTTAGAAAAATGACTTACTTAAGTAGCACCAGCATAAAATATTTAAAATAACATGCATAAATAAAACAACATAAGAAATAGGACAACCAAATTTCTATTAAAAAAATCTTTTCAGTGAATAGAATTACAAGTAAAATAAGCCTTCAAAGGAAAGAAATAATTTTAGAACATTTTTTAGAATGCATACTTAAATATAAATGTTTGCATATTATTAGTGAATAGTAATGGGCCTACCCATTTTTAAAAAAAAGCATTGCTTTCATCTTGTAATCAAACAAAAATAATTATACTGTTGTAATGTTTTGCTCAGTGAAATTAGCAGTATGCAGGAGCCCACACAACACTGAATGAACCAGAAAACTGAATGACAGCAGGGTTGAAAATGTGTGGACAACATACAATGGCTGTGCAATGTAAATTCAATAAGAAAGGTCAAAAATCACATTCATTCATTTAAGAAATACATTTACGTAGAACTAGAAAAAATATATTTAAGTTCGGCTGTAGTAAATTAAAAAAAACAAGTAGGATACAGATATGTTAAATTAATGACATCTGCAATTAAGAAATATTAATTATGCTTATAATCACAGTAGTTATAGTAATATATGACAAACATGATCTCATTTAATTTCTGCTATTATAAAATTTTTGGTACTTTCTATTATCAAAAAGCTTTTTTTTTAACTTTAATATCTGCCCTAGGCATATAGATTGAAATAGTATATTGGGATTTAGTATGCCTCATCTACCTGGAATGGGCACAAAAATGCTTGTTAAAATGAAGTGAAGATAAAAAATGTTGTTGTTTTGTCAGCTTAGGCATGTAACATGTAGTTAGCACAATCTCAGCATTTAGCTACCATAGGATTTACATTTAGTTACAGGTAACATAAACTGTTTCACAACACAAAAGAACAGGAACTCTCATTAACAAACATTTTCATTCCATCTTTCCTATATCTTAGTAAAATGGAGTACATTCAATCTCAAATGATTTTATAAACTTTTAAAAACAATTTGTAAAAATTGAATATTTAAAATAAAAGCAGTAAAACATATGTTACACTATTGCATTGGTGGCTAACCTAGGTACATATCATCATTGTTGGCTAACCTAGGTACATATCATCCCTGTTGGCTAACTTAGGTACATATCATCATTGGTGGCTAACCTACGTACATATCATCACTGGTGGCTAACTTACTTACATATCTTCAAAGTTCACATTCATGTGGTTTATCCTATAAAACAAGGCTGAACTCATCACACATGTACTTATCACCCTGACACATTCAACCTTTAATCCCTTTTTGACGACAGCAAGGCTTGAGCACTGTCACACATTTCTGAGTCACTCACGTCTGTGTCCATATGTGCATCCGTTTCCCCGTGTGCACCAGCACCTATATGTGCACCAGCGCCCTGGTGTGCACCAGGTGCCACGTTCATATAATTCAACTCCAGTCTGCCCCCCTCCCCGACAGCATCACAATCTTCCTCCTCAATGGCATCGGGTGTGTTAACGTTTAGCGCCCCATGGTGGCTAGGGCGTGGCATCTCTAGGGCTTCCTCATACGAGGGTGGCAGTTCGGACCCCCCGAGTGAGACAGCATCTGATTGATCAGCCATGCCATTCTGAGTATCAGACTGGGCTGTTGAGGGGACCGCGTCAATGCCAACCCTCATAGGCTGGAACATGAAGTACGGGCTGTCATCACTGTCCCCTGGCTTGTGTTTGGCCTGGTGTGTCTGAGTTGGATTTGATCTCCGTCTAGCAGGTGAGACTGATGTCACAGCTGTGCTGCTGCTGCTGGTGGTTTCACTGTCCAGAGGACGGAATCTTTCAATGCGGCCATCTGGATGAACAAAAGCTATTTGGGTCCCTTTGGGCCGAGGTCGTACTAAAAAAAAAGTAATCAACGATCAAAATTTTGTAATTAAATTTTAATTTAGGGTGAAATTAAAACCCTAAAATGTAGACTTTCTTAAATGTTACTTTTGAAACCATTATGTGATCTAGCAAAAATAAAGCCCTTTTGGTGTAACAACACGTCTACCTGGTCTAGTGGTTATCTATATATATAATTCTCTTCTTGGAGACGATAGAAAACACCAATCTGTAAGTGCGCTCCCTACCACCCCCACTCCTACATGGTCTGGTGAACTGTGGTTCACGCTAAATAATTACAATCGTAGAGCCGGGTTTAGTGATGGCTATTAGGGGCAGATAATGTGGTTTGAAACAATTTTAAACTTAGGGGAGGTAACTAAGAGGAGTTTGCTTTCAAGGGGGGTGGGGTAGGGGTTAGGGAAAAGGAGGGGGTATTGTCCTTAACGACCATCTGATAAAGTTTTAAAGCAAATATTTTCAGTGGCAGCATTGGTACTGTCGAATTCACAACTTATGAATGGCTGAAAAGTAGAAAATAAAACAACTAAATAGCGGCGTATGATACACTGCGGGTCAGCTCGTTATCTTTAATGGCCCAAGGATCTAAAGACTACAAGCACGCTTGGTCTAAATACAATGAGCCCACCTTAGTTTAAATACAATAAGCCCATTTGGTCTAAAACTATCAAGCTTTACCTAAAGATTATGAGTTTACAAGGTCTAAAGATAACCACAGCAGAAGAGATAATGAGACTAGCTTCCCCTTAAAGCATGCTGTCAATTTTCATCATGTCTAACTGAACCACTCCCATTAACCTACACATGAAGTAGACATCCCAGTGTACCATATTCAAACTTCAACATTGATACACATGAAGTAGACATGCCAGTGTACCATGATGCCAGTGTACCATGATGCCAGTGTACCATGATGCCAGTGTACCATGATGCCAGTGTACTATGATGCCAGTGTACCATGTTCAAACTTTCAACATTGATACACATGAAGTAGACATGCCAGTGTACCATGATGCCAGTGTACCATGATGCCAGTGTACCATGATGCCAGTGTACCATGATGCCAGTGTACCATGATGCCAGTGTACTATGATGCCAGTGTACTATGATGCCAGTGTACCATGTTCAAACTTTCAACATAGATACACATGAAGTAGACATGCCAGTGTACCATGATGCCAGTGTACCATGATGCCAGTGTACCATGATGCCAGTGTACCATGATGCCAGTGTACCATGATGCCAGTGTACCATGATGTCAGTGTACCATGATGCCAGTGTACCATGATGCCAGTGTACCATGATGCCAGTGTACCATGATGCCAGTGTACCATGATGCCAGTGTACCATGATGCCTGTGTACCATGATGCCAGTGTACCATGATGCCAGTGTACCATGATGACAGTGTACCATGATGCCAGTGTACCATGATGCCAGTGTACCATGATGCCAGTGTACCATGATGCCTGTGTACCATGATGCCAGTGTACCATGATGCCAGTGTACCATGATCCCAGTGTACCATGATGCCAGTGTACCATGATGCCAGTGTACCATGATGCCAGTGTACCATGATGCCAGTGTACCATGATGCCAGTGTACCATGATGCCAGTGTACCATGATGCCAGTGTACCATGATGCCAGTGTACCATGATGCCAGTGTACCATGATCCCAGTGTACCATGATGCCAGTGTACCATGATGCCAGTGTACCATGATGCCAGTGTACCATGATGCCAGTGTACCATGATGCCAGTGTACCATGATGCCAGTGTACCATGATGCCAGTGTACCATGATGCCAGTGTACCATGATGCCAGTGTACCATGATCCCAGTGTACCATGATGCCAGTGTACCATGATGCCAGTGTACCATGATGCCAGTGTACCATGATCCCAGTGTACCATGATGCCAGTGTACCATGATGCCAGTGTACCATGATCCCAGTGTACCATGATGCCAGTGTACCATGATGCCAGTGTACCATGATGCCAGTGTACCATGATGCCAGTGTACCATGATGCCAGTGTACCATGATCCCAGTGTACCATGATGCCAGTGTACCATGATGCCAGTGTACCATGATGCCAGTGTACCATGATGCCAGTGTACCATGATGCCAGTGTACCATGATCCCAGTGTACCATGATGCCAGTGTACCATGATGCCAGTGTACCATGATGCCAGTGTACCATGATGCCAGTGTACCATGATGCCAGTGTACCATGATGCCAGTGTACCATGATGCCAGTGTACCATGATGCCAGTGTACCATGATGCCAGTGTACCATGATGCCAGTGTACCATGATGCCAGTGTACCATGATGCCAGTGTACCATGATGCCAGTGTACCATGATGCCAGTGTACCATGATGCCAGTGTACCATGATGCCAGTGTACCATGATGCCAGTGTACCATGATGCCAGTGTACCATGATGCCAGTGTACCATGTTCAAAGTTTCAACATTGATACACATGAAGTAGACATGCCAGTGTACCATGATGACAGTGTACCATGATGCCAGTGTACCATGATGCCAGTGTACCATGATGCCAGTGTACCATGATGCCAGTGTACCATGATGCCAGTGTACCATGATGCCAGTGTACCATGATGCCAGTGTACCATGATGCCAGTGTACCATGATGCCAGTGTACCATGATCCCAGTGTACCATGATGCCAGTGTACCATGATGCCAGTGTACCATGATGCCAGTGTACCATGATGCCAGTGTACCATGATGCCAGTGTACCATGATGCCAGTGTACCATGATCCCAGTGTACCATGATGCCAGTGTACCATGATGCCAGTGTACCATGATGCCAGTGTACCATGTTCAAAGTTTCAACATTGATACACATGAAGTAGACATGCCAGTGTACCATGATGACAGTGTACCATGATGCCAGTGTACCATGATGCCAGTGTACCATGATGCCAGTGTACCATGATGCCAGTGTACCATGATGCCAGTGTACCATGATGCCAGTGTACCATGATGCCAGTGTACCATGATGCCAGTGTACCATGATGCCAGTGTACCATGATGCCAGTGTACCATGATGCCAGTGTACCATGATGCCAGTGTACCATGATGCCAGTGTACCATGATGCCAGTGTACCATGATCCCAGTGTACCATGATGCCAGTGTACCATGATGCCAGTGTACCATGATGCCAGTGTACCATGATGCCAGTGTACCATGATGCCAGTGTACCATGATGCCAGTGTACCATGATGCCAGTGTACCATGATGCCAGTGTACCATGATGCCAGTGTACCATGATGCCAGTGTACCATGATGCCAGTGTACCATGATGCCAGTGTACCATGATGCCAGTGTACCATGATGCCAGTGGTACCATGATGCCAGTGGTACCATGATGCCAGTGTACCATGATGCCAGTGTACCATGATGCCAGTGTACCATGATGCCAGTGTACCATGATGCCAGTGTACCATGATGCCAGTGGTACCATGATGCCAGTGGTACCATGATGCCAGTGTACCATGATGCCAGTGTACCATGATGCCAGTGTACCATGATGCCAGTGTACCATGATGCCAGTGTACCATGTTCAAACATCCAACATTAATATTGTTTGTATTGAGCTCACCCCCAGGTGTGATGAACATCAAGTCCTGCTCCTGTAGCGGCTCCTGCGAGTTGAAAATGTTGATGGCTCGCGTCATCTCAGCCTCAACTCTGCGCTCGTGCCAGCGCTCCGATAGGCGCGTCAAATACTGGAACAAGATGACCGAGGCTATGATAACCACCAAGACAGAGACAAATCCTACAACCACCACCACATGCAGCTCAACGCCGGTAATGGGCAACTCCTCTGAAAAAAGAAAATAATTTATTTGTAATTTAAAGTTCATGACTGTCCATGAGGCAAGGGAAGTAAAGTTCAGCTGTTGCATGATCTCAGCATATGAAGTGGTCAATGCTATGCCCAGCCGCCTTTACTTTCCCCAACGTGGTGGACTGAGGGATGTTCTACTAGGTCAGCAGTCTAGTGCTTTACTGCTCACCAGCATCATCCCAGTTATTTAGTATAACACCTGACATAATCATTATGACAAAGCTAGAATATACATTTTATTTTGTAACACATGACATATTTTTAAAAAAGATGGGTCGATCTGCTTTTTTACATGATGATATTAAAACTGATCATTTCTTTCTTTACACCCATTAACATCAAAACAAAGGTGGGTCCATTTGTTTTCCAAGATTTTTAAACAAATAAGTGCCCAGTAATTTTCTTCTAAATCCAACATTTCAAAATAAAAATGTACCAATTTAACTTTTTACATCCAAATTTTAAGTCATCCAATTAACCAAATCAAATTAATTACACACTTAACTAATGAATAATCCCTGATCCACATATCAAAACCATTAATAACAAGTACCTAATTTTTTAAAATGTGTGATGTTTACACACAGGAGGAGATAAGTCACAAGTCACTAGCTTGTGTGTAAACAACTGTCACATGACATGTTCTTACCTGCAGCCGTGATGTTCATGTAGAAGTTGAAAGCAACACTTGTATTCTTGGTAATCATCAGACTGATGAGAACAAAGTTTTTTGGCTGGGCATACAAAGATCCTGGGTTTTGGGCATTACAGCTGGTAAAAAACTGGAATATAAAACATGAGACGTGACAAAATGTTCATGTAGCATACACAATATTGGGTTCATATCAAACTAGCAACTACACATATTGCTGGTAGGATTAAGTTTAGAGTTACAGTGAAGATACTAGCAACTGTCAATACTACATAACTGCTGTCAGATTTAGCAACTGTCAATACTACATTACTGCTGCTAGATTTAGCAACTGTCAATACTACAATTTTTACAATACTGCCGCTAGGATTAGAGAAAGGGTTACGTTAAAGATACTAGCAACTGTCATTACTACAATATTGCTATTATGGTGGAGATACTGTATAGAAAAAAAACGGCATTAAATATGTCTCATCATGGTTTTAATAAAAAGTTACCCAACTTTTTTTGGAAAATTTTTATCAAGATAAATTATCACCACAAATGAATCGTTGATAAATAAAGTGTCATAACAGCTTTTAAAAAGTGTATTATTTATATATTTTAAAAAATTTGTTAAAAATATTTAAAAACAGCCTAACGTAAATTAAAAAATGTATACCATTTCTCTGTTCGTTGTCGATGTTTTAAAATCATTTGTGGCTGATTCGTTGATTTGTAGTTGAACAATGCAGTCTTCAATGTACAGGAAATGAAAGTGTAGTCTTAGTCTAGTCTGACTGGAGGGGGGGACGGCCAAACCAAACTTGAGCTGGCAGCTTCTAGACAGGTCTTTGTTTTTCCCTGTGATTATAGCGTTTGTTTTTGGGGAGATCCAGTGGATGTCGCTCTTGGATTTTTCACATGCAGTAAAGTTACCCATGGATTCTGGAATGGAAGAGAAACATGGGTTTAGGATTGAGTCTAGTTAGAGTTAATGTTCAGTTCAGGATTGGCTCATGGTTTATGTTAGGTTTAGGGCAATTTTAAAATTAGACTAAGATGTGTCATTTTTGTGAATGTTTTATATTTATTAAAGCAATAAAAAGTATTGTTAAAAGTCCTGAGTGTTTGCATAAAATTTGGGCTTGCAGGGCTGCCTACCCCTAAAACATGTTTTCAGTAAGGAAAGGATCAATTTCTGCATTGGTTTGCCTTGTATGAAACTTTTGAAAGAGTAATAGTTTTCATACCTTTTGTTTTTCTATAAAAGGGAACCCATTTCAATTTTACCTCATCACAAAATTTATTGGCATTCGGCTGATACTTGGGTACATTACACATACAAATATACAAGTTTTTAAAAATAAAGAAAAGGAAAAAATGTTATCTCAATCTAAACTGCTTGTAGCTACAAAATAAGAAAATAAATTTAAATCTGCATCAAATTATATTCTTCTTTGCCTTCTTTGATTCCCAGTGGAGCTGAGTAAAATGTATTTTAAATTAAATGTTGGTCTAGTTGATGTAGACAGATTTTTCTTTCTATCTTTCTTTATGAATTCTTTATTTTCACTGAATAATTGACAGACACAGACAATGTTACAAACTGTAGCTTCCTCAGATTAATGTATAAGGTAAATAAGTAGAGGGGGGGGGGGGGGGTGGAAGCAGGTGTTGGGTGAACTCATTGCACATCAACCACCAAGCAAAGTCAAGAATGTAATTAATTATAATTATTTCATGAAGATGATGATAAGCTGATTATTTGAATGATAACAACAAGGATGAAATTAAACCTACCATATATAGTGGTGGTGTCAACATAATGGCCTTGACTCAATGCAATCAGATACAATGCTACAAATGTTGAGTGTCTCCATCTTAGAATCATTTTCTGAAATAATTTAAGAGATTTCTTGTTTAGTCCAAAAAAAATCAATAGCTTAATAGTTGTTAGATATATAAAATAAATAAAGGTTCATATTATCATTACAAAATCTTTACTAAATTATAAAAGCCACACATCCCCTACCCCATCATCAAACTTACATCCCTCTTAAATAATGTCACAAAATTCTAACCAAATTAGAATTTACATTTATTTTAATGTAAATAAATGTTATGGTACGTATAAAAGCTACTAACTAATATTACTAACAGATAGCAACTTTAACCTTAATTTTCTCTAACCCTAACTCTAACTGTATTGTGGGTTTTATTAATAATATATTTGATGGTTCATGGACAATACAGTATTGTATTCAAGCTCTTTTTCCTACTGTTATTGGAAATGAAATACACTGCAACTATACTTGAAGCTACCAAGAACTTGACCTGCTTGTAGGTGTTGAGGATAAATTATCTCTAAATGTACTGATGTAGATCTCACATACCACTTTACCGTTAACGTCCATATATATATATAATTCTCTTCCTGTGGACGATGCGGGACAAGACGTAGACGTGCACCGTTACTTCCCCGCTTTCCAGGCATATAGCTACCACCCCACCAATCTGGTGAGCTTTGGTTCATGACAAATGTTTACAATCGTAGAGCCGGGTTGAATTAGTGACGGCTATTTAGGGCAGATAATTTAGTATGAAACTATTTGAAACGAAGGGGAGGCAACAATTTATGCTTGATCGTTTCATTGTCGTCTGTAAACGGCTGCTTTCACTGGGCAGGGTGGGGGGGGGGGGGGGGGGGGGCGGTAGTGTCAAATTCACAAATTATGAATTGCTGATAAGCAGAAAATAAAACAACTATTTGGTGGCGTATGATACGGCGTGCGTCAGTTCATCTTGCAATAAACAGTAATCAAACTACTACGCTGCCCAACAAACTAAGTCTGTAGTCTAAAAGCCTGGTGTTTATGGTTCGTGTGGATGTCCACATAAATTTACTTTTCTTTCAAACTTACTTCCAACATTCCATTCAGCGATTTAATTACCAGTTCAGCTGAGCATTTCAAACTCCAAGTTTGACCATAGCCCTAACACTAAACATAGTGCTGACCACACTATCTCTGAGTCTTCATATGCTGAGGTCACAGAAACAAGTGAACTCTACTTCACTTGCCCAATAATATTTGACACAAACATATCACAATATACTTCTATTACAGCCTTGACAATGAGGTAACGTTTTCGTACATTAATAGCCGCGGGTGATTTTAATTTTACGTACCCAAAACGATAGATTACCCAATCCATTGATTCATTACCTACTAAAAAAAAATACGGTAATCTATCGTTTTGGATACGTAAAATTGCCCGCGGCTATTAATGTACGAAAATGTTACCTCATTGTCAAGGCTGTAATAGAAGTATATTGTGATATGTTTGTGTCAAATATTATAGATACATGAATAATAAACCTAAATCAATGGCTAAATATATCAATATAGGCCAGAAATTAACTTTAAACAGCAGTGTCTGGGAGCAAAATTTGCTATATAAACAGCAGCCATTTGTAAAATAGAGTGACTTCCCCCTGAATCTTGCGCTGTAAATCTATAAAAATAAAACTTTAACAAGATGGCTGCTATAGTAAATGAGCATGGTTGCATCTGTTGGAAATATCGCTAGTCTTCATTTATTACTGAAAAGTTTTAATATAATTATTATTTATAGGGTAAAGGAGGGCGTTAAGAGCCACACTTTTTAGCACCTGTACATTTTTAAAGATTTCTACTAATCTAAGAATTTTTTAGTATTGAAAATATGGCAAAATTATTCTAACATATCTTAACAATATAAAAATAATAACAAAGTGTATTAAATATACTTTAAATGGGTTTAATTGAACATTTATTGTCATACCCCCAAAATCAGCATTTGGGGTGAAAGGAGCCGGGCAATGGGGCAATAAGTATTATCTCCTAGTTAAGACTAACTCCGCAATAAAAATAATTAATTTCTAACCCCAAAATAGTTAATGCTGTGTACACACACTTTAACTGATACTAGCTATCACTAGGCCCCAATGGGCCCAGTCTACAATTGATACAATTGCAGGTGTACATAGGGCCTAAGCTCTAAAGTCTAGTAGTTTACAGTAGGCACATTAGTATGCCTAGTGTGTAGCTAGTATACTAGTGTGTAGCTGTCCAGAGTTAACATTCTTGTATGTAAAAAGGGGTGGTACTAACTAATCTGCCTTAATGCTTTCCCCTGATAAGCCATGTGTGCTATACATTACATAACATGACATGGAGGTGAGAAATGTTGAGGGGAGAGCAGTTGTACTGGTTTCCCCTTTGTTCTCCTTGCTGGACCCTGAGGGCCATAAATTACATAAGGAGATGCTATCTCTGGTTGGCTGAGATCTAAGAACTAAGTCCATTCTACCTACAAAGAGATAAGTTTTATGGTGGGTTAGATACAGGTGGGGGCTGGGTATCATGGGGGTGAGAAATTGTGAGGGGAGAGCAGTGGTACTGGTTTCCCCTTTGTTCTCCTTGCTGGACCCTGAGGGCCATAAATTACATAAGGAGATGCTATCTCTGGTTGGCTGAGATCTAAGAACTTAGTCCATGTTACCTACAAAGAGATGAAGTTTTATGGTGGGTTAGATACAGGTGGGGTCTGGCTTTCATGGAGGTGAGAAATTGTGAGGGGAGAGCAGTGGTACTGATTCCTCTTTGGTCTCCACCCTGGTAGACCATGAAGGTCATATATTACATAACATGCCACCCCAGATTGTCTGAGATCTGTAACTGTAATCCATGTTACCTACAAAGAGATGAAGTTTTATAGTGGGCCAGAAACTGGTGGGGGCTGGGTATCATGGGGGTAAGAAATTGTAAGGGGGGAGCAGTGGTATTAATGTGTCTGTTTACTTCCCTGCTGGACCATGAGGGTCATAAATTACATAACATACCACCCCAGATTGGCTGAGAACTAAGAGCATTTATTCCTGTTACCTACAAAGAGATTAGAAGTTTTATTGTTGGTTAGAAACAGGTGGGGGCTGAGTCGGCTGTATTGCCCCTTAGGGGTAATAAGTACATGTACCATTTTAAAAATTACCTTGCTAACATCAGATGGCTGAATTTTTACTTTTTAGCAGGTTAGAATTGTATTTCTATCATTTAGACACAAGTCTGTTTAACAATTAATACATTTTGTGTTAACTATTCCCATATCAGTGTCATATTCAGTGGTCTAATAAATGAGAAACTTGCACTTAGGGTTTCAAGAGCCACATAACAGTATCTGTTATAACTTTTCTAAACAGGCAAGCTAGTGGACAAAATTAATGTATTCATGTAGATTTAGTTATTATCTAACAAATAAAACCATTATGGCAATGATCAGTCAAGTTTTACTCTGATAATGATAAAAACTTTATAGCATGGTAAAATGGGACAAATACCGGCCATTTTGTTTAGGCACCAATAATCACTGTGCAAAAAAAATTCACCAAAATAAAACTATTCTAGCCATAGCTATAAAAATAGTGTTAAAATGTACAACAACCAATGCTCTAATACAGGAACAAAGAATGGGCTTGAAAAACTCATTTGGTTTATTACAAAGTGAAGTTTCCCAAGTTATGTCTATTTGGAAAAAAAGTTCACAAAATGGTTTTATGGAGATGAGAAATTTTAGGGAAAGGGCAGTGGGGTTAAATCCTGTCTCATCCTCTCCCTATTGGACCAAGTGGGTCATAAATTACATAAAATGAATCCTCTGCTTATCTGTTATCAAAGAACAGCAGTGGTTATTACCTCAGAAGTAGATTAGCAGTGTTACTGGGGGTTTTGTGGGGGTGGGGTGTTGATTGGGGCTTAATACCACACGGCTCTTAACGCCCTCCTTTACCCTAATTGTTTAAAAACAGGTAGGCCCCTACCCCTACATAAATGAAACAAGGAACCATTTTTGTATTTTTCAAAACATAAATCCTCCTCAAAATGTGAAATAATTATTAAAATGTAGGGAGTCACCTGTTTTTCACATTACTAGATCTAGTCGCGGGTGATTTTTTTACGTACCTAAAAACGATAGATTACCAAAAATACTAAAATACTAAAAAAAATAGGTAATCTATCGTTTTGGGTACGTAAAATCGCCCGCGGCTATTTATGTACGAAAACGTTACCTCATTGTCAAAGCTTTAATAGAAGTATATTGTCATACTTTTGTGTCAAATATTATAGATAAATGAATAATAAACCTAAATCAATGGCTAAATATATCGATATAGGCCAGAAATTAACTTTAAACAACAGTGTCTGAGAGCAAGATTTGCTATATAAACAGCAGCCATTTGTAAAATAGAGTCGCTTCCCCCTGAATCTGGCGCTAAAAGCTTATAAAAATAAAACTTAGACAAGATGGCTGCTATAGTAAATGAGCATGGTTGCATCTGTTGGAAACATCGCTAGTCTTCATTTATTACGGAAAAGTTTTAATTCAATTGTTTAAAAACAGGTACATAAATGAATCCAGGAAACATTTTTGAATTTTTAAAATCATAAATCCTCCTCAAAATGTGAAATAATTATTAAAATTTAAGGAGTCACCTGTTTTTCACATTACAAATCGCGGGCGATTTTACGTACCCAAAACGATAGATTACCAAAAATACCTACCATTCGCAGATTCTAGACTAGATTTAGTCTTGTTCCCAAGTTTTCATTATAATGTCGTGACAAATACAAACTGTGCTAACGTCTATAAACAATAAATAATACATCAATTAGATCTAGATCTAGCTCTCAACTAAACTTTACTAGACTAGAGATTTAGATCAAACCCATTTCTTTTTTTTTTTTTTGGCCTACATTGTTTATCACGGAAGTATCCCTATTTATAATCTAAGAATATTTTTTTTTCGTTTTCTTTCTTTTTATTAAATCTACATTATTGTTTCTACTATGCATAGTCTAGGTTGATTTACTTTTGTTTCTGTTACGGGGTTTGATAAAAAAAATGGGATATTAAAACAGTCTAAAAGATCATTAAAACCCCTGCTGGAGGAGTAACAAGCAAACATACAACTGTTAAAGACTAAAGTGGGGAAAAATCTAACAATAGAAACTAAATATGACAAAATTTCCTACGCACCATAGTGGATCATCAGTCTTCTTCATATATTTATTACAAAGTTCTAGGTTTTAACAAAAGTGCTAGCATCCACCATGTACCATCTATCATTATCAGAGTTTCTTTTAGGTATCTCTTGGGAGGGAGGGGGCGCCCCACCACCGGAGATTGTCTCTCCTTCCCCCCCCCCTCCCCCCCCCCGAAGAAATAGAAAAAAAATGTATCAAGAAAATACTACCCGCCAAATATTTCAATTGCCCCCACCTCCCAAAACCACGAAAAGTGTTCGAAAGAAACACTTATCATCAAGGAAGATACTATAGAGCTGTATGACTTTCCAGGTAAAGTCATTGATTTAGGCCTACTAAAAGACATGTATTGTAGTTGTACTCTGATAACCATTGCTGTGTGCGTAAAAATCAGCTAAATAATAGCCCAATTTAGGTCAAAAGTAAAGTCTGCACTATCAAATCCATCTTCGCTTCCTGATTTTTTCATCAGAAATAAGTTGCAAAAGGCCAATACCCGCTCAAAAGGATGTCACAACGTTTCCACCGACTTTAAATAGCCATACATTTAAATTTAAAGTTTTAATCATGTAATTCTTTAAAAAAATCAAAATATTAGGTGCGTCACATTTTTTCTTTACATTTTCTAACGTAGCAAATCGTCACACAAGACAGAACCCCCCCCCCCCCCTCAGATAAAAAGTTCCCTTTCGAACCTGATGGTCAATGGGGCAAATGAAGTAGGCTACAGTTCACCTGTTTCTGTGAGCCCAGCATATGAAAGGGTAGTGTGGTGAGCATAATGCCCAGTCGCCTAACGTGGGTCAGGTACCCAATCAGAGCTGGGTGAACTCAGGAACGCTGTACAGATTTGAAACCTGGTTCAAACTCGAGACTTTCAGGTTAGAAGCAGTCGTGGGCTTTAGTGTTTCTTCCAGATTTTTTTTCTCGGGGGGGGGGGGGGGCACTTGAATTTTTTTTTGGGAGGAAAGGGGGGGAGGCGGACTAAAATTTACGGGGGGGGGGGGGGAAGCAGACACTGGTAAAAGTATATATTTTCTATATAAATTCTATTTTGTTCGGGGTGGGTGGGGGTGTACGTTTTTTTGCCCCCCCCCCCCCCGATGAGATGCCAGTAAGAAACTCTGGTATGCTCCACTATTCAATCACGCCGTCCCATTTCGCCTCAGAATTCAATAGTTGCCTTCATTTGTATAGCTACTGAGTTTCCTAAATTAAATAAAGCTTTCGTGTTTTTGGTAGATCTTGAACAGAGAAATGTCACAGGACCTCATCCGAGTGGAAACATTTCACAAACACGAGTTTGCCGTCTGATGATCCATCACAAACTATTAGAGATCTATGTGAATTTTTGTGTTTAGTTAGAAAAAAAAAACCAAGCATTTATTTAACTGGATTCTTCAGTCAAGATGTCTGCAGTAGGTGAGTACTTTGCAAGCCTAGAAGTCTAGGTCGGCGGGATCTTTCACACAATTAATCTCAACCAATTTGTTTTAAAGTAGGAAGATATGTCAAGCTCTGGTGACAAAGCAATTTTCTATCGATTTGGACATAATTAGATCCAGATGTATAAATACTTTGTTAAACTGGCAATGAAAAGTAGTGGCAAGGGGAGACAATTTGGAGGGATAAATGAGAGGTAAGCTGTCAATGTGAAGGCATGTTTTAATTTTTTTTTGACTCGTTCACAAAGGGGCAGAGGCGTAGCGACCCTTCCCGGCGCTCGGGGACAAACTTTCGATTTGCACCTCCCACTCAAACTTTCAATTTGTTTTTCCAACCCATTTTGGCGCCCCTAAGGTTTGCGCCCGGGGTCATGTGTCCCCCCCCCTCGCTACGCCTCTGCAAAGGGGATACTATTTTCGTTGTTCATGGAATCTTTGCTGAATTAAAAATCTTATTTCTACCTGTAGACTATATATATATATATATATATATATATATATATATATGCATAAATATGCATATGTATATACACTATCTATCTACCTACCTACCTACCTACCTACCTACCTATCTATCTATCTATCTATCTATCTATCTATCTATCTATCTATCTATCTATCTATCTATCTATCTATCTATCTATCTACTGTTTTTACTATAAACTAGACCCATGATTAGAGAGAGGTTAATTTTTTTTTAAAACTGTTTTAATGCATTAAAAAGTTTGCTATTTTAAAGGGTTTTATTTACTTTATTTTAAAACATTAAAAAAAAAAACCCATCTACCTGATACATTTTATTAGCTTATTATAACATTCATATGATTTACACTTCAGTAGAATCTAAGTAATTCAATTCTTGCATGATTGTCTTAGTAAAACGCAAATAAAAATTAAAACAATATAGTTATATCATAATAAAGGGTTTAATTTTAACTAGGACATCAATTTTAAATACATTATAATAATAGTATATAAATTAAAAAATACTTGCTATATACACTTTGTTTGTAAAGAATATAAACACCAAATAATTCTAACAGCATGCTAGCTTGCTCACAATATACATATTCCAATATGTACACATCATCTTTAAATATATATCCTAGAAACAAGAAGCAAAAACCCATTTATCCTCTAACTGTTGCACCAAATCCTTGTATTCAACTACCTTAGATAGTTAATTTAATTAACTAAGTAACTCATTTAGCAGATAACAAATTCTTTCTTCCTCACTGTCAAAACTTATGTCAAATGTACATATTGGTGGAAAAACCATTGTCCTATTATGGATTGTCATATCACTTTTTTAAATACAGTAGCAATCTTGCAATACAACATGCTGAAAAAATGTTAATAGAATGTGATATATAGAAAAATAAAATATTTTCAGTTATTACATATTTTTACTGTCTCATCAGCAAAAAAGTTAGGACTCAATGCTATTTTCACAAAGTACTAATAAAAAAAGTATTTAGATAAAAGTAAACTAATACAAACACATCAACTTTTATAAGACACAATTTTATAACTATACAATTATAACAATATGAGCATTAAACATTGCTTTGTTAATCATTGTTGTTAAATGTTGCATTGTAGCTACAGAAGTTAATTAAAAAACATGCAGTAAAGAAATAATGGTAACATATAACAGGACACAACTTCAACTAAAAAAAACAACAAGCACAAACACTTTGAAGAAAAAGAACTTACTGTACAATGTGTAGCTTGCAATTATAAAAATACAGAAATAATTGTAGCGTAATTAAAGATTATTTATTTTAAAAAAGTAATAAGCAGTTTTAAACAACAACTACAGCATATTTTTTGTTGTTGAGATTTTGTAATTTAAGATCTTTATTTGTAGTAAAGATGTGGACAAATATAAATGGAGGCACAACCTACAGATTCTAGTAGTACTACAGGTTAGTACCTAGACTCTCCATACTTGATTTATTTAAAATCATGGTAACTAAGTATTTTATAAAAATTAATTGAAGATGCTTCAATTATTTTACATTAAAAATGATCAGGTGCATAGTTGAGGAGATTATCTAATACTTATCATTTTGAGTCAAATTTTTGAACCCTTTAAAATGATGTTACTATTTTTCTTATCTACGTTTTTACAAAGATGGAAGATATTTATATGTGAGTAAACAAATCAATGTCATTAGTGTATACATCTTAATCACATGACTCAAGTCCTAAGAAGACTTTCCAATGAAACAATATAAATACATGGCATAATATCAAGAGTTAAATCAGGGTAGATTGCTTGAAATGATGCATAATGAAAACATGACACTGTTGTCAAAGTGTATCTATTGAGCAAAGAAAGTATGGAATTGTGAGCTATTTATCCTTGATGTTTCGTTTACAGCCATGCCTTTAATTAAACAAGAATATAAAATTAATGAGAGGCCTAATTTGAAATGTTATCAAAAACAATTATCTAGCAAGCCAAAACAGGCTGTTTTCAATTATATTTAGAAGTGTTGATGGTTTAAAAAAAAATAGAGCAATTGAAATTTGTTGTCAAAAATAAATCTTTTTAAGTATTAAAGTATCATTTAACTTTGAATAACAGCTCTTAAAATAAGTTCATAGCATGAATACTTGCACAATAACAACAAGCATATAAAATCTAGCCCTACGATGTTAATGTTAATGAGCTTCAGATAAAATGTATTAGCCTGTTACACTATTTAAATTTGTTTTAAAAACAGTACACATTATTTGAGATAAACTTTTTAATTGATAATTTTTAAAGTATAAAAAAACAACTTTCTAATTTTTTATTTAAAAAAATCCCACACAATATTTCTAATGAAAAGATAAAATAAAATAAACAAAATCTGTAAAATTAGGCAAAACTTAAGCAAATACAAGTTAAAAGTTAACAAATAATTGGGCATGATTGGCATAAATGATAAATTGGCAACTTGACCAGGAATGAGCAGATATTTAAAATAAAAATGGCTATGAAACAATGCATAAAGCTAAAGTTCTGATTAACACTGCTAATAAAATTGTCCTGAGAAGATAGGATTATAGCCACACAAAAAAAACCCTGTTGGATGAGCAAACGTCAAATCTATTTAATGTAATTAAACAAAATATATAAAACTAAAATTTAAATTAAGTAAACAAAATCTGCTCTGTCTGTAACAAAATTATAACAAGCTATGTAAATAATAATTAGTATATTATGCATACAAGTAAATTAATCTGTGCTTTATGAATTAATTTGACTCAAACAATTATTATTATTATTATTATTATATGTATAAGACTAAACAATAAAATGAATATTAACTAGAAAACTTCAGTCATTCTAGAGGGACTAGATTTAAAACATTGTAACTTTAATTGAGTATTTGGTTTAATGAGGCATGTTAGTCAGTTGAGATGTGTAGTTACAAAATGCACATAAAACATTTCAAAGCTTTTCTTAAATTTCAAGCTACCAAAAAATAGTAAAAGACATTCTTCTTTTGCATATATGGTGCTTCTTTTTCTATTAAAGAAGTCTATTTATTGCTAAATGAATATAAGATTTGGCTAACACTTTATTGGCTTCTTAACTAAGATGCTGAGATCAGTAAAAGGAAATAGCATTAACCAAATAAAGAGCATGAACATATTTGTAAAAATTACAATAAAATGCTGTATATTTAGGTTAAATATGATGCTTTGTTATGAAAAATCTTTAACTTTCTCTAATTTTAACTCCCTATATTAAAATAAAAAAGACATTCAAGTTTGTATTTGAAGTGTGCTCATGATTGATAGGATAATAAGATATTTGTTTTAATGACAAGTCTCGCAACAACAAACTTGTAGCTTTTACATTTATAAAATAAATGCCCATGTGAGAATAAATAGCTATTTCTCCTAATTATTGTTATCCATAAACACACTTTAATTTTCTTAGAGTAATGTTAAATGTTGTAAAACAATACTGAAAATATACACTACTGGCCGTTTCATCCTTTAAGTCAATTAATAACATTCTTTAAACAAGACATGATAAGAGTTTAATCTGTAAAATACGACAAAATGTTTTTAAAACAATAAATTAACAACAATTATGCTAGTATAACTTTTCTATGTTTAAAACATTTACAAATACAAGCAATGCATCTATACATTGATATAAGTAAAATGCAATTGGCTGATTACAAGTTTTGAGGCAGTGATGTAGCTGAGCATTTATTTCAAGCCCAAAAATAGAGCTTTAAAATCTTTTAAATAAAGATATCTGAATTGATAAAAATAGTAATACTCCATTTAAATGGACATAAATGTTATTACACTCAATACTGTTAACACTATGTGAAATATGTTTGAATCAGTTTGATTACTTTTACTTAAAATTAGCATCAAGTTGCATAACTTGCTTTTTTGTGCAATTATAAAAAAAATATGAAAATTCAAAACAAGTTATTAAGTACCGATCTATGAGTGATATCACACTCTTGTTGGGGGGTGAGTGGTATGAACTTTTGCATTTTGAAAAGCCTTTTTTGGCACTTTTAAAAGACTTTTCTTTTGGTAAATTGCAATAAGAATTTTGTAAATATACCCAATGTTGAAGTTCTGCTCTGTAACTACTTTTTAAAGAAAACAAATAATGTTATTTGGGAAAGGGAGGGAGTAGGCTGAAGTGTGATGTCATTATAGGGAGAAGGGATCTTACTTATTAAAATGATGGGAAGGGGAGGGAGAGGTAAAAGATATTTTATAAAAAAGTTGTGGTAATTTATGGACCACCCTTTATGAATATTCACTTCAGTAGAGTGCAGTTGTGATATTAATTGCAAAAATAGGTAATATTGTTCAATATCCAACAGCATATCTATTCATAGCAAGGCAAATGTATGTGAGAAATACTGAATTACTTATCTATTTGTGAGTGAAATGATTTGGCCCCACAAACAAATATTAAGCTTAAAGATTCCTAAGCCTCAAAGTATCCTTTAAAGATAGGAAAATATAATAGTTATTGTCAGATTACTATAAGTAAAAGAAATAAATATATTGAAATAAATTAGACAATTGATGCATATTAGACAATAATTTCAAAGATGATACAAAATGTACACACCATAAATTCCTAATAAAACTCAGAAATTTAAACAGTTTACATTAAGAAAAAAACTTTCAAGCTGACAAGGGGTTATGCACAGTATTTTTCACAGATTAAAAATATTGACCTACAAACCCCACAAAAATTTGGTTAAAATGATTTATAAACATACATTTATAAAAAGGTCCATTGACAGAAGCATAATAAAATGTTCAGTATTATGTTTATCAATATTTTTCATAATGTAAGCAAAATTTTGTTTTTTTCTCAAATTAGTTAAACTTTTGAGTGAATAAAAAAATAGCAGCCACATATTTACATGAGATACTTTAGGAGAAAACTACAAGCCTACAGTTTCAATAGTCTTATTTCACAAACTAGATAAAATCTATAGGCCTGGTTTCCATCTTCTTTCAAGGACAGAAAAAATTCTTTTAAATGCCTTTAGTTTGAACAGCCTTTCCTTGGAGAGAATATATATTTTTGGCCTTTTAGGGTACCTGAGATCTGCGTAGCACCAGCCATTTGAGAAGAAGCACCTGATTTTTCATCAGTATACAGTTATCCTCATACTGAAGTTGTATATTTGCTCGGTCAGCTCATCACAGAGAATATTTCTCTCACTATTGATGAATCTTTTGACAAAAGATAAACAAGCTGAAACTCATTTTAAAACTTCTAGTTTCAGTCCAATGCTTAAATCAGTTGAACATTTTCCACAATAGCCTCCACACACACCCCTAATTATTTGTCCGTCCTGTAGAGAAAAAAAAAGTTTGTTTCAACATTCTGTAAAAACTAAACACCTATTTTAACTTGTGAAGGTTTCTTTAAATATTGAAAAGAAAGTCTGCACTCACTCGTAACCTCCATATCCTTTGGGATGCTCTGTTACCTTGAAGATTCCATGTAGTATTAACTGACACAATAAACCCAGTATCTACTAAGTTAATGCTGAACCTGCCCTGAAATCACAATTAAGAGATTAATTACTAAATGTTTAAATATTGCATTATACGGTTTTGAATATTGAAATAATGTGATGTTTTAATATAACTTATTCAGATTATATACATAGTTTACATTTTTACTAAAAAAAAAATACCTGGGGACAATTGCTAGAACTGTAACAATCTCCAGCTGTTGCAAATGGTACAAAACTTCCCATGTGAGTACTACTGAACTCAGCATCTGTAGCTGAAAATTTTAAACCACAAATTAATTGTTTAACAAAGATTTAAATTTTATTGCAGAATGTTAACTTTGTTAACTCTAGTAAGGTGAATTGATCATAAAGAATTCTAAAAAAACAAACCCAAAGAACTGCTGTATTTTTAACTACATAGAGTTATAAACTTACGTATGATTGTAAGTGTAGATAGGTCAATTCTGATTTTGGAAAAAGATGTATTTCCACTCTGTTCATAAGGCTTTTTAAGGCATTCTGGGCAATCTACATCTGGACGGAGGCCATTAAAAGGGCAAGTGTTGGGAGTTTTCAGCCTAAAGAAGTTTAGATATAAATTAGTTAAAATTGACAGGTGTCAATTTCACACATCTAGATATGTATGTATATAAATATTTTACTTACTTCTTGTCAAACATCTCTGAGTAATTCTCTCCTGGACCTTGCTTTAAAGAAATATACTCTTTAGGGTGCTTCTTCTGCATGTCCTTACAATATATCTAAATACAATAGAGAAATATGAATAGTTGTTAAAGTTCCAAAGACATGCTTGCTATAAATGGATTGCAATACAATAAAGAGTTAATAAAGAGTTATTCCTTTTTAAAAAAAAGGGATTTGAAGCATGATTGCCCAGAATAAGAAAACTAAACACTTACCTTGATTAGCTGATCTCCTATTTTTAATTGGTAGTCTCCATCTTTACGAATGGTTGTAAGTTTTTTGAATTCCCTACATGAAGTAGCATAACCTGAAACAAAAACACATGGATTAAAAATGTAAAATTGACAGCTAGTGTTTACATGTTTTAGAGTTGAAAAATAGGTTCCAATAATTTACTCACTATGAATAATCTCAAAATGTATTTCGAACAAAGAAACAAATGTACTAAATTCTAAAACCTAACATGCTATTAAATAAATATTTGGAAGAAAAACTTTGCAATTTTTAAAACAATGATTATTTTTCTGCCTTTTTATTGTTGACTTACAATGTCCATTATTACAAGGCCGAGTTCTCACAGGCTTAAAAAGGGGTAGACAGTTATTCCGCTGAGTTTTATGTCTGTCTTTATCAACACATGTAACCTGTCTAAATTGTTTACCATTTCCACAATCGGCAGAACACTGTAAAAGATTATGTAGGTTTTAATAATAAGCTTAATTAAATAAAAATTAAAAGGATATTTTTTTTTGCATATGTGTTGCATTAATTAACATAGTAAAATACTGGTAAAGGGAAATAAACAGTCCATGCAGACATTTGTATTGTAGATGTTTTATATGGCACTATTACTATTTTAAAATACAGAGCAGTGTGAATGTCCATATAGAAATAAAAAGCAGCATATGTTACAGTTAAACATACTTTAAAGGACAAAAGATAGTGCTGATTTAAGAATAATGTGATTTTTAATACATTCTGTGTCAAGATGAGAAATAAAGACACAATATAGCAGTGAACTTACTTTAGACCATGACCCAACTGTCCAGTGACTTTTAGCATTACAGTCACCATAGCTGCAATATCGAGCAGTACTAGGTTTTTCTTCAGGTCTGCATCCATAAAGAACCTCTCCAGGTAAGATCCAGCCTTCCTTTGTGACTGCTTGACACACCACTGTCCTTAGTTGTTTCCCCTCACCACAAGTAGAAGAGCACTAAACATTTGTAACATATTTCAATTGTAAATTACCAATTTTGCTTAGTGTAATATCAATATGGCTTAGTTTTATACAAATTTGACATATTGATGTTTTGTTCTATGCAGGCAGCGCAGTAGTTGTAAACATGCTGAACAGTCAATTTGTTACATACTTGTTACTTTCTAAAGTTATTTTAAAACCAACCATTTTTCTGCCAAGTTTTATTTTTCTTTAAAGGGAATATTGGTTACAATTATCAAAAACTATTTCTATTATGTCTATAAGAAACTGTTGTGAACTAAAGTCATGAGCTTTGACATATAAGGCTTCATATTGCTGTCACCAAGACTACATTACAGTTTGTACATAAATGTTTACCTCACTCCAAGGTCCAGTGTTCCACATGTATGGACAAGGGAACTCATTGCATCTCCTCATCACTTTTGGCTTGCCTTCATTATCACACAGGTGGGATGACACTCTGGTGGAGTTCATATCCACACAGGTCACTGACCGGTGTTTACGACCAAAACCACATGTCTTGGAACACTGTAGATCAAACAGTTAAGTTGTATGGAATGAACAAAGTGTTTGGTTTAATCAAAGTCTGATACTCTACAGTCAGACAATAATACTGTGAGATACTTGTTATGGGGTGGGGACGATGGGGGATAACTGTTATAAGAATGTAAAATTGTGTTAAGAGAAGCAAAAAAATTAAACTCCTACCTCTGACCATGCTGCCGGCACCCACTTGAATAAAGGACATTCTTTAATGCTACAAGGGGAAGATGTTGCAGGCTTGGGTAGATGTTCACAAAGTGATTTGGAAACAACTTTCTGCATACTGTCTTGGCACTGCAATTCTCTCCTTTGCTCTCCCATTCCACATTTGGCACTGCACTGTGAGTGAATGAGGCTTTAACTTAGTTCATGAATTTAAACGACTTTTAAGTGTAGGCCTATTAGAAATTTAAGTGTAGGCCTATAAGAAAAAGGTTTGAAAAAGGCAAGATTATTCTTAACAAGCAAATTCAAAAGATATGTTTGTTTTTTCTCATTAAACATTTGTGGATGTTGGATTCTGAAGTTTTAAAAAAGAGAGTTTTGAAGATTCTTAACTTTAAATTTCATCAGATCCTGTTACTTAAAAATTGAAAAAAAAAATGTTCATCTTAAAAGTTAATATAAAATCATTTTGTGAATACAGAATGTAGAGAAATAAGTGGTTTACCTTGCTCCAATTTCCTGTGTGCCAGGTGTGGCAGTTTTCTACACATTTCTTTAATGTATTTGTTTTGTTGCCACAGTGACTCTCTGATATTTCCTCGTCCTCACTGTTCACACATATCATGTGCCTTCTACGGTAGCCTTCACCACAGCTAACTGAACACTGTAATAGGATGATACTCATAATAAATAACATTTCTAAGGCTATAATTGAACTATATCAGCTAAATTTTAAATCAAACCAGTTTTAAATACTTTTAGTGTGATATATGTAAAACAAAAACAACAACAAATAAACCGGGGGTGATCTCCCCTAAACTTTCTCGAAATTTCTTATATAACATGACAGGGCATGTCAACTCGGGACATAGACAATATTTTTAATCCATTTTTAATTACTTAAACTTTAAAAAAAAAGAATAGAATCTCGTAGAAAAAAATAATTGCACACCAAGTGAACGCCAATTAAAATGTGTATAATAGTGCGGAATATTATTAGTACTTTATAAATTCACATGCGTTTTTTGAGAAATCGGAAATAGCCTATATTAGTACTTTTGATCAATGGAAGTTACTCAATATTTAATAGACGGCAGAGAGTTAGATCTTTTACTTATATGTAAAATTTCATTTATCTATCTAAAATAGTACTCAATTTATAGGCTTTTGAAAAATTGAAAGTAGAAAAAGTTCCACTTCAGGTTATCGGAAATCGCTGAAAATTTGATACGGTCTACAAATTTGATATAATACTTATATATGAAATTTCATCAACCTAGCTGTAACGGTACTGAAGTTATCGAATTTACAAACACACACACACACAGACACGATTGCAAAACTATATTTTTCCGACTCAGGGAGGTGTAAAGCGTCGAGATTTGCAAAAATCTCAATTTTTTTGTTGTTGCACGATTACAATACATTCTCTATACTTTGTATATGAGAAAGTAGAAACAAAAGAATGTGCTTAGGAAAAAATATATTTAGAGTAAAAATTAAATATCTAGAGTTTTGAAGTCATAAAGGCTCAGCTGTTGAGGCAGTAGTTTGTCATGGGTGGGGAGGGGGGGGGGGGTAGTTCCCAATTTTCCCAAAATGGAACTATTTTATATATATATATATATATATATATATATATATATATATATATATATATATATATATATATATATATATATATAGCCTATCCATAATGATTTTAAAACAATGGCTGTAGTTTAATGATCATGTGCGAACACTTTATTTTGAAAAGTCTATGAGTAACCCACCCCTCAAGTCTCAACACAATCAACACCACTGATCCTAGTTAGACCCTTAGATAATTTCATCAATTTGGTTTATATTTATATTGACTAAACTAACACTCAACATTTAGATCTATGAGTTATTCTTTTTTTTAAAATAGGGCCTACATTCTATTTTATTTTAGTTTAAAATATTGTTTTCTGCTATTTAGGTAGACCACCTCTCAGCATCTAAGTAAACATTCGAAATGCACCATTATAACTAAATTACACCACACCGCTTTACTGACATCAACAGATGGAACATTAACATCACGCTAAAATATATGCCTGGTAGGCAGAGACATTAAAAAAAAAAATTCCAGATAGAAAAGATTGATCACGTAGGCCCATAGCATTCAGACGTAAGCTTATCTTTGTTAAAAGGAATCAACATTATACAGACATTACACTCTGTTTTTAAGTTCAGTTTTTAAAGGTGTTGTGAATATAATAAATATATGTTAGTTCTTTAGTCAGAAACTAGATTAAGCGCAGAAATACACACACACACACACACACACACACACACAAGATATGTTTTCAAGTAACCAATGATAGAGAAGGCAAAGGTGATGTTTCAATTTTCCACAAAAGCATGAAATTCTAAACACTTTAGTTTTTAAACTTTAAAAAAGTATCAGTTTGCTTGAATTTTTTAACAAGGATATATCTGTCACGCCAAGACAGGTTTATTGTAGGCCTTATTATGCTTATGTAGGCAGGTTTAAACCATCGATCATAATCTTTATTGGAGATGGTTCACTAAATGGAATATCAAACTTAAATATAAGGAATACAGAGAAACAAAACGGTACCGATAAAACGTGTAAAATTACCCATTATACAATGATGTTTCTTATTTAGTAGCCTATTTTAAACTTGTTTAAAAAAACGACAAATAGTGATTTAGCCTATGTTTTAATTAACTCTGCATCATTTATTTTATTTCTCCTAATTACCAGCACAATATGGGTTTTGTGAAACATGACCTCCTGGTGAGCGCCTACCTGTCGAGGTCAGAGATGCACGGACTGAATTAAGATAGCAGATCACGCCCGGCATGAAATATAGCAATACATTTGATAGGGGTGATAGCCCAGTGATAGGCCCAGCCCAGAGTCTAGTAAAAACTCGAGTAGACCCCATGAAATATAGCAACACCTTTGATAGGGGTGAGAGCAATGAGTCTAGTAAAAACTCGAGTAGACCCCATGAAATATAGCAACACCTTTGATAGGGGTGAGAGCAATGAGTCTAGTAAAAACTCGAGTAGACCCCATGAAATATAGCAACACCTTTGATAGGGGTGAGAGCAATGAGTCTAGTAAAAACTCAGTAGACATCATGAAATATAGCAACACCTTTGATAGGGGTGATAGCCCAGTCTAGTAAAAACTCGAGTAGACACCATGAAATATAGCAACACCTTTGATAGGGGTGATAGCCCAGTCTAGTAAAAACTCGAGTAGACCCCATGAAATATAGCAACACCTTTGATAGGGGTGATAGCCCAGTCTAGTAAAAACTCGAGTAGACACCATGAAATATAGCAACACCTTTGATAGGGGTGATAGCCCAGTCAAGTAAAAACTCGAGTAGACCCCATGAAATATAGCAACACCTTTGATAGGGGTGATAGCCCAGTCTAGTAAAAACTCGAGTAGACACCATGAAATATAGCAACACCTTTGATAGGGGTGATAGCCCAGTCTAGTAAAAACTCGAGTAGACACCATGAAATATAGCAACACCTTTGATAGGGGTGATAGCCCAGTCTAGTAAAAACTCGAGTAGACCCCATGAAATATAGCAACACCTTTGATAGGGATGATAGCCCAGTCTAGTAAAAACTCGAGTAGACACCATGAAATATAGCAACACCTTTGATAGGGGTGATAGCCCAGTCTAGTAAAAACTCGAGTAGACCCCATGAAATATAGCAACACCTTTGATATGGGTGATGGGCCTAGCGTCTACCGTCTAGTAAAAACTCTAGTAGACCACATAGCAACACCTTTGATAGGCCCCATGTCTAGTAAAAACTCGACCACAAAGCAACAAATTTGATAGGGGGTTATAGGCCTAGAGTCTAATAAAAATTCGAGTAGACCACATAGCAACACCTTTGAGAAGGATGATAGGCCTAGAGTCTAGTAAAAACTCGAGTAGGCCCTACACCACATAGCAACACTTTTGATAGGGTTGAGAGCACAGAGTCTAGTAAAAAATCGAGTAGACACCATGAAATATAGAAACACCTTTGATAGGGGTGATAGCACAGAGTCTAGTCAAAACTCGAGTAGACCATATAGCAACACCTTTGATAGGGGTAGACCACATGAAATATAGCAACACCTTTGATAGGGGAGATAAGCCTAGTAAAATCTTGAGTAGACCACAGCCGGGCTATCTCACAACGACGACAACTCTCTCCGGGGAACCGGAATAACACGGCTAGCCGTGAGCCGGTTATCATATTCACGTTTTAAAAAACTGTGGGACTATCAAGTGATGGAGCGTGCGGCTACGGGAAAAAATATAATTAATCTGTGTGTCATCATGAGATTTAACGGCGCCCTGATATCGTGTGGCGTAGACCACTAAATTCTTAACGCAGCAGATGTATTCTTATGTCCCTTCTAGAAGGAAGGCACACATAGCCCAACTTCTTAATAATATGAAAATGATTGCCTGTAAGCAGTAACAAGCAGTAACAAGCAGCAAGTAATAGTTTCATCTCATAACAAAGAAAATAAACGAAAATCATTGAAATTCGCTGTGTGAAATTATAAACAAAACACAGATATTAGTAAGTTTAAAAACGATACTTTCGGTACGACACAGGATAGTGGGGATACGCGTTATATAAACCCCGCATGTCAATACACTAGTACAAACTAACTCGGAAAATTTGGGATATATTGCCAAAAAACATTTTACTACTACAATGCAACCCATACGCTTCATATCCCCGATTTAAAACGCGCACCACTGACAAGCAAAAAGCTGTCTGAAGCCAGTTTCGACAACATGGCTAGTACGAATATGCTAACAATCTCTGCAGAAGTGTGATCAGAGTGTTCTGGGCTTTCGCCATAGTTTACAAGACGCAGGTGGATGGGGGCTACATAAGGTTCAAATAAAAGAGAGGAAAAAGATTGTGTGTGTGTGGGGGGGGGGCGGTGATGCTGGCTAGACCACAGACTACTCGTTGTTACCGGGAAGGGAACGCATAAACACGTGTATACAAAATGCCCGTTATACGGAGAGCTTTTACTGCCAACCCATTACACCCTATCGCCAGGATCCATTAGCAAGCCGAGTTCGAACCTTCTACACGGAGTTTTAAAGAAATAAAAATGCCACATTAATTATTTAAGTGTATAGGCTACTAATTAAACTTTAGGGCTTTAACAAATTGCCTTCGTTAAAATGTAAGGATCAATATTCTAAAACAAAACTGTTAAAAGAAATGGATATGAAGATGACATGTTTAACGAGACTCAAAAGTTTTAAGTGTAAATAAAACTTTGTAGCGATTCCCAGTAAACTTAATAATGACCAGAATGACAGCGGGTAACCAGGCATTATGTAGTAGCCTACAGTATCAGCCTAAAGTAGGGCCTGTATATAATGTAGGCTACATTGCGATGAAGGTGAGCTGGCTAATCAGCCCGTGGTGTAACAGATGCATTCCACTAAAGAACCCTTTTTAAAAAAAAAATGCTGCAAGCCAAAGTTATCCCAGACACCGGCGGCCCGTAATCACGAGTTCACCCGCGTGCACTCGTGGGGTAACTCTTACGGGAGTCTGCTGACGTCATGGGTATTATGCAACGTATAGGATGGAGTGGGAACAGGCACACATTGTTCACCTTAAGGTTATTTGGCACCACTGGGAGAGCGATATGCAGCGATCGCATGGATTATTGATAGAGACAATGAATTACTGTCAATATCGCGAACATTATCTGCAGTGGCGTAGCCAAGGGAGGCGATTTTTTTTTCTTCCTAGGATATCAAATGGGTAAACTGATTTGGGGTTATGGGAAGGCTGATCGGATTGTACCCAATGCATTTTAATTTTATCTGGCCGCTGAATGTTTTCTTGAGCTTTTAATACGATACAGAAATAATTGGTGCCCCAGATAATTTTTAATCAAGGCCGCTACATCGAAATACCCCGATATAGAGTAAATAGGAAGGGGTGGGGATATGGCAAGTAAGCTGCGGGAGCCAAGATTTATGCTTGCCAGTAGATCTAAGTATGTGCTGAGTATGAGTAGAGACTGCCGCCTTAACAAAAAAAAAAAAAAAAAAAACTGGTGGTGTATTGGGATCACTAAAACTTGTCAATCAACTTTATGTTTAAAATAAGGATAACTCAACAAAATGCGTTTCTTACTTACATGATTAAAAACTAAGAAGTCAGAGGAAGAATGAAATTGGAAGCAATTTAAAGAAAATTATGTTATGGTTAACAAGTCATCCTGATATATAAAAAGTGAGGTAATAGGGGATATACTTAATCATGAAGGGACACGTGCCTAAAACTAACTCACGAAATCCGATAAAAGCTTGCAACCAAAGCAAGAAAATATGGACAAACAGTTCAAATACTTTGTGGTACCAAAGCAAGAAAATATGGACAAATAGTTCAAATACTTTGTGGTACCGTATAGAGTAAAGCCAGATGAACTGTGAAGATTATGTATAGAAACTATGCTAGAGATTGAACTGAATTAATGTTGAGTCTTGCTTTGAATAAACGCAGCACACAGAGAAATAATGTCTTCAATTAAAAATACAACTTTATTGGATTGTTTAAATTATTCAACACGATTCAGCACCGAAAATAGACATAAATAAACATAGTATAATAAAAAAAAACACTACAACTTATAGTTACACGGAAAAACAAGCTTTGATATAGATCCCATTGACAGCGATTAGTTTTTTTATTACAAAATCAGAAAGTGGTATTTGGGAGTAGCTTTAATTGTTAAAAAAAAAGATGACAACATAATATATTTCTAAATACATAAACCTGATATTAGTCTTTATAAAAGAAAAAGAAATCACATTTCACCAATTAAAAACTGTTCTTGTATTATTCCCAAATTAAGTCCAAAGATTCAGTCGCCTGACCACTGTATACATATATTGTCCAGATTTTTCTACCAAACTGTGCTGAGCTGACTATGCATTTTTCACGGATTAATAGCTGACGTAGACATTTTGTCATCGCCTTCTCTTCTAAAAGACCTTTAGGGGAATAAGAAAATACGGGCGGGTTGGTTGAAGGGGTGCCTATACAACCCTTCCTCTTGACTTCCCCCCACTGTCTGCGCGAGTTTGCAACAGTATATTTTACCCAATCAGAAAAGAGACCCCCACCTGCCCATAGCCACCCTCATCCCGCTAAGCATCCACATTTTATTTACGAGATCTAAGAAAGGACTAAAACAACACGAGCGGAAGAAGCGGAAGTGACGTCGGTGCACGGCAAGCCCGCGTCTGGTAGGCGCGTGAAAGGTCTGCCGTTGGCCCAAATGGCTTAGAGCCCTACCCGGAACCCCTACCGAGATTTACATTAATGAAATTTTATGATAATTATGCGAGGTATCGGGTTACCAGAGGGCAAAGGTCACGAAAAAAACGTTTTAAAAAAACCTAGCCAGGAGATTGGGTAGGCCCGACAACCCCCATTTTCGTTCCATACTACAACCCCCAAACCAAGTGGCATTTCCAAGCTACGCATGCTCTGAGCGAAAAGACTCCATCGCCTGTAAGCATTTATTGCAATACAGGCGGTTCATTTTCGGTCTCAGTATTTTACATGAACGCAGTTTGAAAAGCCGCTGGCTGGGAGAGAGACATGGAAGAAATGGGCGTCTATAGGCGCTCTACCCAATCTCCTGGCTAGATTTTATAAGTTATTTTAAACTTTTGTTTTATTTTTATTCATTTAAACAAAACAAAAAACATGGTACAGATATATAAAAAATATTTTAACATCAATTAAATTAATTTCTGGCAGATCAAAAAATGTTTTAACAAAACATGTCAAATAGGCTAGAATTGTTGTAACGCACAACAGTAAATGCGACATCGTTCCATACACCCAATTTAAGAGGGCATTACGTGTACGCACTCCTCTACATAGCCTACGTAATACATATATCATATGTCACAAATATACAATAATTATCATTGGCATTAACAATATGATTGGCAGCCAGATGAAACGCCTAACATGTAAATCACATATTGAGGTATGGGGGGGCGGTATCTACTAGCCTAAAAATGTTGTAATTTATCGGTATAAAACACAGTTTTGAATCACCAATACGTTATTTCTATTACGTATGTGCAGCTACCGATCTTCCCACACATGGGGTATTTAGCGCCTGATCAGATAAATAACTAGATCTAGGTGCTATTTGAGCTGGCTTCACAGGCCGCAACAATGTAAAAACGCGAAGGTGTATCTTAGAGGTTGGTGATTAATTTCATTTGACTTTCTTCAAGAAAAAACTGTTAGCTATATTCAGGTACACTACAAGGTTGTTTAATATTGACTAAGGAGAAAAGAAAACAACGAAATTTTTATGCTATAAATGCTTACTAATGTGTTGCTGTTTTTTTTTTTTTTTATTTTCTAAATAAGGTAAATTTTTGTGAAACTTTTCGCATCCCCAAGTTTGAATAAGTTTTATAGCAAAAACGAAATTTTTTTCAGGGAGTAAAATTACGTTGAACAGTATTTAGCAGAAGCATTGTTACATAAGTTGACACTGGTTCTCTTGACTTTTGCTCTTATCACTCCCTACCTTTATTTGTTGAGTATTTAACGTCCCATCACAAAAAAGCAGAGGCGTAGCTACCCTTCCCGACGCCCGGGGACAAACTTTCAATTTGCCCCCCACCCCAATATTTTTTATATTTATAATGCAAAACTGCAGCTAAAATGAGCTTTTAATTTTTTTTTCAACCCATTTTGGCGCCCCTAGGGTCGGCGCCCTGGGACATATGTACCCCCCCTACGCCTCTGCAAAAAAGTTTAGCCCAACAGTACGCGTTGAAAAAAAATATTCATAAAGATAATTTATATTATTTACATGCTATACACAAACAAAAGCACAGGGGAACAAAAATACAATCAGAAAGTCTTCAGGAACTGAAACCACATTCTAATCGAACTCTTGCTCCCCCACCTGTAGTTACCCTGAGTTAACACGTGCACGTATCACAAAATGCTCGAGTACATGTGCGCATCGACACTGCACGTTTCTTCATAACAAAACAACATGGTAAGTTAAGCGTATATAAGTATGGATATTGGATATATCCTGATTATAGAGGTTATTTATTTCGGTGTTTTCTTTGATGTCTGTGACTAAAAAACAATGGAAATAAACAACTAGGCATACTGTTCGAAAAAAAAAAGAATATAAAAATTTGGAACAACTACCATAAACGAAAATGGATGGGTGGACTATATTAGTATATTACGAGGGTAGACTAGGCCTACTTGTTATAAGCTTTGATCAATGAACAACGATGTGAAAATGTTACAGGTTATCCCTTAATAAAGGAAATAACTAGTAAATAGTTGTTTTATAACACCAAATTGACGACAAAATGCCAATAGTGATTGGGTGTGGGATTGTTTTTAGCATTCTTTCATTGGTCCACAGGATAGATGAGATAGAGCTCACATGGCCAATGTTGTTTATTTCAAAGATGGGGCCACTTATGCTAATTTTTATTAAATGATTGTAAACAAATTCTCTAAAATTGAAATTGTCTTATTTTAACTCCCCCCCCTCCCCCCAACAGGTAATAGATTTTTAAAAGTTATTTGCTATCGAATACCATTATATTAAGGTTTAGTAGACACGTAAGTTGGAATACTTGCTTATTTAAAAATGAGTCTAAAATAGTCACATAAACATAAAGTGATGCCATGAATTAAACTAAAAAAAAGCATAAATTTATTTATGTAAAAACTAATCATGAATGAAAAAAAAACAAGAAACCGAAACAAACATATAAATTACTCCGGACGGTTTCTAAAATCATAAAAAATTCAAGAATAACCTAATGAGCCAACAACAAATGCATCGCAACAATAAAAAAACAATCCAATTAAACCAACTGATTACAGACAACTGCTTTGATAAAACAACAACAGCTGATGAAATTGATTTTATAACATTGGTTCAATTAGTAGGCCTATTGACCATTTCAACATGTATTAAAGAAAATAAAAATGAAATAGATTTACCTAAAAACTAGCTATCTTTAGTTTTACTAGAGGAAACTATCATTAGCTTAGTGAATGTTCCTTTTTCTTTTCTCTAAGGCTATGTTTTTCACCAAAATGTGTGGTGTGTGTTCCTTTTCTCTCCTTAAACAGCACATTTCTAATGTTGGCATCTTCACCAGTGAATTTACTATTCTCTAGTTCTTGTCTTTGATTGTTTTCAGGCCTTGTTTCTCCATCATTTCTATGTTCCTGCTGCTCAGAGAAATAGCCCAGCATTGGAGGTGTTGTGGTTTCCATTGCCTGAGGTTTGTTTCTCACCGAAGGGACATAACTCTTGATCTGAATGCTCATTTTTGTATTCCTCTGATCACTGCTATAATGTCTTTGCTTAGGGTAGTTGTATGCAGAGGTTGTATAATAAGCCCTATCATTTACACTGTTAATATATCTCCTATCAGAATAAAAAAATGGTCTCGTAGTTTCAAAGTTATGCAGTAAATGTAATCTCCCTCTAGTGTATTCTGGTGTCGCCTCCTGGCTGGGATTACCATTCCAGGTTTTAATATGTTGCGGAGCTGGATGGGAAGTTTTGGGTAATGTTGATTCTCTTTGCGAACTAGGGGGACCACTTCTATAATTGTGTGGCTGAAAATATCCCGAACTCTGTGTTGCAGCACTATTTCTCTGGGTTAATTGCTCTTCATGATTTAAAGCTGAGTCTAGATTTGGTCTGGGTCCTGACCTCATCGCAGGGTCATAGACTGATCTTGGCCTGTATCTTGAATCCAGCCATGAAAGATAATTCCTGGCTGACTGGCTGCCTACTGTTCTCTCAGTGGTTTTGTCCAGAGATGCAATGGGAACATTGCCAGGTGAGGACCCATAACTCTGTGAGTTCCTTCTTCCATAAGGGAATGAAAAAGGCACATTTCGCTGGGCAACATGACGCTTATCTGAGTTAACATTATCATCCTCATCCAAGTTTTTATAATTCTTATTTTTAGCATCAGATGAGAGATCATAGTGACCCTTTCTGTGTAAAGATGTGTGTTCATTTTCTAGCTGGGCTAGATTCTTTTCTTGTACTACTGGTGCAGAAGTTGAGGCAGACCTAGGTTCATAGTTACTAAATCTGTTAAAATAATCACTATCTAATATATGCTTTCTCTGATGTAAAGGGAGGCGATAATGCAATTTTCCAATGGGGTTTAACCTGTGGTCTTGGTTATGGTTAGGAACAGAGGTGCTTACCGCAGACCATTGTCCTTTTTTCCAAGTGCCCTCAGTAGATTGATCACAGGGACCTTTACAGTCTTGGGTCTCTGAAAGCTTTGATCTTTGGTCGCAGTAAGAGTTGGCTATTATGTCACCATTATGCAGCTGGCAAACGACTAGTCTGCTTTGCTGACCTTCCTCATTGCACTTGACAGCAGAACACTGAACAGTAAAAAAATATTAAAATGAAGCAAATGTCAAATCTCAATATTTTGTTGTTAAGCATACTAGGAATGAGCTACATAATAATATTGTAATATTCACTGAAAGAACTACTTACATTAGACCATGTGTAAGCAGTCCATTTAGGACATTCACCATTGTTACAGCTTCTAAACTCATCTGGCTTCACCTTTCTATCACACTCTTCACTGGGTCCACGTTCATCCCTGCACAAAACAACACGTCTTTCCCAACCAGAACCACAGGTGGTTGAACACTGAAATTTATCAACACTTTTTATAATGCTTGAAATTTATCATCTTTGGCTTATCAACATTTTCAAAAAACACAATTTTGTTCAAGTAAAAAATGTAAAAGAAAATTATTTTATTTTATTTTACAATTAAATATAAAATTTTTTTTTTTTTCAATACCAATGATACTAACAGTTCTTATTTACATAAGTGTAAGTGTAATCAACATCATCATTTTAATTACTATATGACAAAATAAAAAAAACTGTTAAATTAAATTTTGAATGAAGAGAAACTGTAACTTACAGCACTCCATGATCCAACTCTCCAGTGATGCGTGCCAACAACTTTGTTGCTGGTGATAACTGCAATACTGA
This sequence comes from Physella acuta, assembly GCF_028476545.2. Taxonomy (NCBI): domain Eukaryota; kingdom Metazoa; phylum Mollusca; class Gastropoda; family Physidae; genus Physella; species Physella acuta. The sequence goes on along the minus strand of NW_026732179.1, from coordinate 172,785 downwards.
GATCATCAACACCTATACAAGTGCCTCTGTTACATCTGATTTCAGTCTCTGGCTTTGTTGTAATGTCACAGAACTTGACATCTTGATGTTGTTGGTTGAAGGTACATGTGAGAAATCTCGTCTGAATGCCATCACCACATGTGACAGAACACTATTGACAAAAATAAAAAAAACAACCATTCATAACAAGTTTGCTATTTGTCTTTTATGATTATTACTTTAAAAAAACGTATATATCCCTAGAAATATTTATTATTTTGATAAAATTTGTAATTATTTGTTACGATTGTAAAAAAAAGTAAGAAGTTATGCAGGTGTGATTCTAAGAGTTGATGTACAAAAGCAATGACTTCAAATATAATTACATCACTCCAAACTAACAACAATCTAAACAACGATGAATCTAAGAGATGATGTACAAAAACAAAAGGTTTAATAATAATTACATCACTCCAAACTCCATAATGCCATTCTCCACAAGGTTTGAGCATGCAGTTGTCAACACTTTCTGGCTTAGTTAGATGGGAGCATTGATTTTCATTCACTTTGTTTCCATTATTATCTTGACAGCTGACAGCTCGTTGCTTCTTACCACTCCCACAAGTAGCAGAACACTGTAAGAGAATAATTTTACAGTAAATAATGTTTGAATATGATACATATGAAAAAGTTACAACGATATTAAATAAAGATGACATTGAACTAATTTCTATCAGGCACCAAAAATAAGGATCAATAACACGGACTGCCAAAAATGTTCAAGAAATAGTTCATATTAAAACCATAATCTTTTTATGATTTTCATTTCCATGAAAGCCTTTCTGACCTCTGTCCAACTGCCAAATTTCCAGTATGCTCCCACAGCTTGTGACGTGATTGTGGGTTTAGGTTTTGGTGTGGGACAAGCTCCCATGTAGCATTGGCGTGTGTCATCAGGTTTCAGGCTAGAATCACAAAAACTGTCATCTTGCAGTTTTTCACCTACACGACACTTAACAGCTCTCATGCTTATTCCTCTATCACAAGTTACAGAACACTGAAAAAAAAGTAGAGAGAAAAATTCGAGTATTTAATTTAGAGTAGTGATTCCACACAGTTTTGGTTTTAAACAAAGGGAGGTAAAGCAACAAATGAAAGTGTAAATAATAAATATATTTAAGGGATTATAGTATCACTAAAAAGTGGATAGTATTAATAATTATTTGCAATTCAATCCTAAAATTATGATTATCCATACATTTTTTGTTTTCTTTCTTATAAATCTTTTATATTTTTAATTTGATCTGATTAAATCACTCATGCACTTTGACCATATTGTTATAATTAATATTTGAGTACTTTACGTTTTCTCTATGTTTAGCCATATTGAAACAAGGTGCTGGGAACTAAATATCACATTTTCACACTTGATTTGTTTTAATATAATTAATAACCGTACCGGTCCCCATCCACCAGGAAACCATTCATGGCATTCCTGCAAGTTGCAGTCCTTCTTGCTGTAAGGTTTCTTCTTGCTACATTTTGCCTCATCAACTTTCTGCCCAGCTTGATCACACCACACTTTTCTTTGTTTATAGCCATTTCCACAAGTGACAGAACACTAACAGAAAAAAAACAATACAGCAGTTTTCCTACTGTTTGATTTTAGGAAAGCTTTTCTATTCATTTTATAAAATAGACAAGAATATGTTACCCCAAGCCAGTTGCCAGTAGACCAGTCTGCACATTCTTCTGACTTGCACACACGAGATAGTGTCTTCTCTTTGCCATCACACTCTGTATCAGAATGTTCCCTTCCTGATTCATCAACACATTTAGCTTGGCGGGTCTGTAACCCCTCACCACATGATGTTGAGCACTAGATTTGAAATGAAAAGAATAAAACATCTGATAATTTCAAAAACATTAATTTTAGGTTATGACAAAAAAAAATAAGCAACAATCTTCTGTTGTAATGATATATTTTATAGAGAGACACATTACTAAAAGGAAATAAATATATTTGAACAGCAACATGATGAATGTGTTGGGAAAATGAAACAAATCTTACCTGTGACCAGTCTGTATAAGTCCAGTAGGTGGCAAGACACTTGCCTTCACATGGAACATATGCGTCAGGTTTGACACCATGCAGTCTAACACATTCTTTGTCGTTTACAATTTCTGCTGTTTTGAAGCCAACTTGTTTAATGCAATGAACTGCTTGGTACCTCATCCCTGTGCCACATCTTACTGGACATTCTTCTTTGCTTAGTACACGCCAGCTAAACAGTTGAAGAAATAAACAAACAAAAAATTCAGGCATAAGATAACACCCTTTTTTTTTTTAAAATAATGATTTAGGAGTTTTCTAACCATACTCATAAATTTTTTACATGTTTTTTAAAAATAGAAATAGTGAAAAAATGTTACATTTTTAAAAAAAGTTTAGAAAAAAACAGTTTTTTACCTAACAGTACAGTCTGTGTTACAATGCTCAGTCACACGAGGTGGTCGCACTAAATCCTTACACATATTAGGCGTTACTATGTGATCATCCTCTTCACGGACACATCTGGCAATGCTCCTCCTTTCCCCTATTATTAAATAGAATGATTTGCAATCATACCAAAATTATCTCTATTTTAAAGTTTACTGACTAATTAGCTTAAGTGGCGTCACTAGGTGGGGTGATGCCTGGTGCAGTAACCTAGGGTGTTACCCCCACCACCAAACACTATATATATGATGTACTAAAACCATAGATTTGGTGTCATCCCCATCCTGATTGGTGTCACCCTGTGTGTTTGACTGGCATGTTTACTTTTAAAAAATTAACTGGTAAAAGCAGACTTTCTCATTTAAAATTGGCTCTATTTTATTTTAGTGTAATCCCCTTGTATGGTGTCATTTGGTGAGATTAAGTTTACAATAAACATAATTTATTACCATATTTTCAATAATACATTCATTTTACTATTCATACTATTTCATTGAACATTTTAAAATACTTTAATGTATTTTAGATTTGCTGATATCATTTTCAAATAGATAAACATGATTAGTAAACTTTGTTTTTAGTTGTATATTAGGACAAAGAGTTAAATGTGAATATATGGTTGAATAAAGGATTGCTATTGTTTAATTTGGGAATGAAATTTATATAAAAGGAAAGTCTACAGGAAGTTTGGCTTTTAAGTAGTATCACATATCAAATTCACAGAATGAGTGTAATTTAAGCAAAATTATTGTTGAAAACAATTACTAAAAAAAGCATTTAAACAGAAAAATCTACAAAATAGAATTAGGATTTTTACCATTGCATACTGCACTGCATTTGCTCCAATCTTTGTTTTTCCATACAACTTTTTTAGTTACTGAAATTCTGTAAGAATAGGTGATATTCGGAGGATTCATCTTTCCAACAGAAAGTACCTAAAGAAAATTAAATGGATTATAATTAATATTATAGCTTTAGCACACAATCAAATTATTTCTACTATTCTTCTTTCAATCTATCTGTGCTCATAAATCTAAATCAAAACTAAAAGGTGTAGGTTTGCTTACAAAAAGTTTGATATCCTCTCCAATTATCATATTTGTAGTAATGTTTTCCACAGTCTTTCCACAACCTGTATATTCAAGCTGTGCCCCTTTCACTTTTACTTTAAATAGATCAGTCCTTACTAGAAACTCCCCATTGAGGATGTAGCGATTTTGTGAGTCTTGAAGTGCTAAAATGTATGATTGTTATTAGTTAATTTTTTCATATTGCAAAAAATATTTTTTCAACGTCTACTATTCTGAATATTATACCATGATGATGTGTAATTAGCTAATAAAAGTAATATATATGTTATTTGTTAAAACCTTTTTTTGATGAACTAAAATCCATTAGATTACCCACCTAAATAATTGTCATCATCTATGAAGAGCCTAGAATTCCCATAAGGCCCATATTGAATTATCTTTATAGCTGTAGCACCACTTGGAATGGTAGCTATATAATTGTAACCTGTGAAAAACATTCATAATCAGTTAGAAATTCATGAAAGATGAAATAGCACATGGTTATCTATTGACAGGACTTTTTGCTATTGAAGAATTAGTCTTTCATTTAAAAGTAACAGTTTCATTATACATCTATTCTTTCAAAATATTTTAAATTTGTATTTGAGTTATTTATGAACCAAATCAACTAAAAAAACCCAGTAAGATTACCACCTTTCAAACAACAGTTTTCTTACCATATATAGCATTATTAAAAGTTCCTGTCACTGTACGGCAGGTCATATCATCCCCTCCACAAATTCCACATGAATCTCGTTTCACAGATGATCCTAATCTGTTATCACATCCCACTGCCTTTGACAAAAAATTAAACGTGGTACTGGTTTTATTTTAATGAATATCAGCTTGTCATTAGAATATTTATTAAAAAATATGAATGTCAAAATATGCATGTCAAAGCAACTACAATAATTAAATATATGTACCCAACAGCGGCCATTGATACAGATGTCATCAGTGTATTCTCCACATTTGGTTCCATCAATTACATTTTTTGAGAGCTGGGTAAGAGTTGAATTTTTTTGTGCATTGCAGTATAACCTACAAGCAAACCTAGTATACACTGCAAAAATAAAGGTTTCATAAAATTCATTTTAATTATAAAACTCTGAAAGAATTAGTTTAATACATTTTTAATATTCCCACTAAATGAAGTTTATTTATTCTTGTCCTCAGGTTATGAGCTACATTTTTAAAAGTTAAAGCAATTGTACTAATGTATAGCCTATATTTACCAGAACTTGTGTCCAAACATCATACCTCCAGAAAACTTTGGCTTCCAAGTGGAGTTCGCAGCAGAATCATGGTATTCAAATTTTTTTCTCATCACGTCACTTTCACACTGAGCTTCTCTGAAATCTTGGGCGTTCTCATCACAAGGCTATACACATTCAAAAGATAGAGTAATATTAATTAACTGTAACATTACTTCTGGCATTCATAACTTTTTTACACACAAAAAATACATATAAATTACTAATTTTATTATAGCATTTACAATGCATTATTTAAATAAATTTAATGAAATTTTGAAATCTAGCCAAAGTATTTACACAATGATTTTATAAACTTTACCTTAATATTGCAAGATTTGAATTTCTCTCTAAAACCTAAGCAATATTTGCCACCATTTTGTGGTCTGAAAAATGAATGTACATTATTATAATGAAGGCAACCATTCTTTATTACTAGCTTTAAAAAGTACATGCATTTATAATTATGTATATAGATCTAGAAATTGAGAGTAAATTTGCAGTTGTAAAAAAAGTAGACTCCCTATTAAATATTAGGCTTGACATATATAGCCCTACTAAACATAAAATTTTGCATAGGAACTACTGTTATCAAATAAAAATATTCTGTTGTCAGACATTTAATGTTGGACTAATGTTGAGCCAAGTACATTATTTACATGTTATTCTTTTTTGCCTAAGGCATTATTGTAGTATTTTGATTTAGCAGAAGTAGACCTATAAATGAATTATGCTATTTTTATTTAAGATGCTGATATTGATTTATTCTCAATTATTATTGTTGCAACAAAGATAATAGTCATAGATGTGATTTTTTAAATAATAAAACCCACAGTATTGCAAAACTGAGAAAAACTTGGTCAGGGTATATTATAACAAGGGTATAAACTATCTGGATACATTTTCTGCCAGTTGTTAGGGAATGTTTTGAATTTTGAGTCATGGCTCGGCAGTAGAGTGCTTGATTGCTTGGACTTGAGTCTGTAAGACTGCCCTGAGCTCATCCTGCTCTGATGGGTGTCTGACTCACGTTAGGGAAAGTAAAAGTTTCTGGGCATAGCGCTGACCAAGTGATCCCTCAATATGCCATTCCATAAGGAACACAAAAAAACAACTAATGAATGGAATTAATCTTTCAAATGCTTACACAGGATTTGTGCATTCACGATACTTTGTCTTTACTCCTCCACCACATGTTCGAGAACAGCCACCAAAAGCACTCCAATTCCCCCAGCCACCATTTATTGCTTTAGGTTTAGATTCAGGAACCTGCTTACATGAACCTTGCATGCATATCTGTGAACAGTGAAGATAGATTTAAAAAATAAATTCTAATATCCTTGAATTCAACAGCTTCTACTATTACACCCCAAAAATTAATATCCATAATAGCTACTTACAAATTTAACAGTAAGCCTTAAATAAATTTACTCAACGAAGGAGTAAATATAAGAACATCTAAGATACTAGTTCATAATATTATCAGTGTTGTTTATCTGAGCTTTATTTTGTTTTACCTTGCCTTCACCACACGGTGTGCCATCAGCCCATGGCATATGTTTAGTGCGACAGCCTGTATCCGTACCATTACTTGGTGTGCACCAAAGTCTTCGGCAAACTGGATGATGCTGAGGGTAAAAACATCTCTGTACATGTAAAATATTATACATACTACAGCTTGCTTAATAGCCAACAATAATGCACAATCCTCAGCAAATGTACTGAAGGACAAAGTCTATTTGCAGGTAACAACACACAAGTACTTTCACATTGTAGTTTACTTGTTCTTTCTTCTTTGTTCTTAATTTTTTTTTTAGTGTTGAAAGGGATAGAGCCTTATCTGCCAAAGGGTTTGAACTCGAGACTTTTTCAAATTTAACAACCATGAGCTTTGCCAACTTGACCATGCCTCCTACACAGTTAAGTATACGTGTCAACTGGTTATGCGCCATTGAGGCCATTGACTCTTGATTTCAGCCTGCTTTTCTCTTTGGATTAGCTTTGTTCAACCAAGAACAAACTACAAGGCAGCAGTTGTTAGATTTTGGAGTTGTCTCTCCTAGAAGAGTGGCTGTCACCAGCTAACGATCCTCATCTGCCCGAGGGTTCAAACTCGAGACTTTTTGGTTTTAGCAACCATGAGCTTTACCGACTCGACCACGCCGACCACTGTTTACTTGTTGATAAATTATAAAAATTTAATGAAAAAAAAATTGTTCAGTTAAGTTACTAGTTGAAATCATGCAGATTTAATAATTGAAGTTAATGTATTGAATTATACTTACCAATGTCATCTGAAAAAAAAACAGAAAAGAAAAATATCTTCAGATTTTGTGAGGAAAATACTACAAGTTTACAAATTAAATTAGTAGCTTATGAAATGTCTAACAGGATGGGGACTTCCAAAATGAACTTACTGACTGTGGGCATATAACAAAGTTTGGTCCAAACACAAGTTCACACTGCTTGTCAGCTGAATATGTCCAGCCTGGCTCTTTGAAGTCTTTCAATGAATGTGTATAAGTTTTGACTTTATTTCCATCAAGTAGGCAATGAGCATATCCAGCTCTGTAGATGTGATATAATATATATTAATTTATGTTTCCTTGGCATGAGAAAGTTTTTAAAATTTTGTAAGTTGGAGCACTTTAACAGAGAAGGAAAACAATGGAAACATTAGGAAAATCTAGGCTTAACTGCACATTGTTCTAGATGAGTGTGATAGGATGAAAAAGGTTACATTTTTAGGAAGTAGCTTTTATATTAAAATTAATTATCTCATTAAAAGCAAATGTTTATAATATATTGATATTAGATGGATTGAGTCTAAATTAAGTTCTACAGATAAACCAACACTACAATAGAAATTAATCTAAAAAATTAATAGTGAATTTAGATTTTAGATGATAACTTATAAGACCTCTGTTTAAGTACTTAAAAACTAACTCGATAAATTCTGTAATAAGTCTTGAACTGCAAATTGACCAATCCCATGGGCTTGCATTGTAGTCAAGAGTTGGGGCCATAACATGGAATGCTGATTTCTGATCTTCAGGTAATAGCTCTGTGCATTGTTTGTCATCATCATGAGGTAGATTGAATCTGAAAAAATAGTAATAAAATTATTATATCATCATTTTCATAGCTGCTGTAGTTTATTACTCCTGCTTGTAGGAATGGATTTTACCAAAACTGGAAGGCTATTACTACTATTAGTATTTCATTGTTAATTGTAGCCTATTGTAATATCAGGTTTAGTGTAGAGTTTAGTGGAGGGTGCTAGATCTATAAGTCAGTAGTAGTTTATCTATTCTATAATTCTATACTATAGTGACATAGTTAACTATACTAGTAGATGTAGGCCTATATAATATATTATATATTAGAGACATGTTTTAATAAAAATTAAAAAAAAATATCATTATTTTATTGGGCTGTGTTAGATATTTATACTCATTTAGATGAGTGTGATATAGATAATAATAGATATATAATTAGTAACTTCTAAAAATCTAATAACTAAAGCTACTAAACAATGGTAAACAGTACACTAAACACGCCAAGACGGTAAAAATCTGCACCAGAAAAGAAAGATCTAGAATATACCCGTCCACCCTCTCTAAAACTCTACATCTAGACTATATTAGATCTAGATCTAGATCTAGAGTAAATCAAATCCAAGTCCAGAGGATTTATTGTGGGAGAGGTGAAAACAATACAACATTAGTTATATAAATATATCGAATCTAGATCTAGATCTTGCACTTCACTACAAAAACAGAGCAAAATCTTTTACAGTGTCAGTTGAACCTTCTCTTAGCAAGGCGCACTGTACCAGGCTGAACTACTAGCAGACGACAAACACTACAACTGCCCGTAGTAGAATGGCCAGAACAAAATCAAAACATTTGGCACAAATTAAATGTATTAATTTTGTTGATGTGGGCTGTGTACAGCAATACAATATCAACGAACCCCTCTTATACAAATACGATTTAAACATACGAGCCGACCCGCTGCGTATCATACGCCGCTATTTAGTTTTTTTTTTTTTTACTTTTCAGTAATTTATTATTTGTGAATTCGACAGTACCAATGCTGCCATTGAAAATATTTGCTTAGAAACACTAACCCCCCCCCCCCCCCCCACGTGAAAGCAGCCTCCTCTTAGTTACCTCCTCTAAGTTTAAAATCGTTTCAAACTAAATTATCTGCCCCTAATAGCCGTCACCAAACCCGTCTCTATGATTGTAAAATGTAAACAGAGTGAACACCGCTCACCAGATCATGTGGGGTGGGGGTGGGGGTGGTAGTGATAGTGATAGAGAGGAAGAGAGGGGACTGCAAAGGCGCGCTTGCAGCTTGTTTTCTAACTGATCCCAGAAGAGAATTATATATATAGATAGATCTAGCAATAATCAATAATCAGCTCTACTTTACTAATAACAATTTTACTTACTATCTTTTTTTTTAAAAAAAATCAATGATTGTTCTGCTCAAAACATTTGGCTTGAGATTAGACCAAACACAAATAGTGAATTATTTTGCTGGCAAGTCAAATGTGCTGTATCTTGGGGTAAATCTAGAATCTATGTAACACTCACAGGAGTCACAGTCACATAGTCAACGTGAATAATATTATGCGAGCCGACCCGCGGCTTAGCATAAGACGCTATTTAGTTGTTTTATTTTCTACTTTTCAGTAATTCATAATTTGTGAATTCGATACCACCCCCACCCGCGAAAGCAGCCGTCCGTGACGACAGTTTACAGACGACAATGAAAGGATCAAGCAGAACTTCTTACACCCACCCCCCCCCCCCCTTTCCCCCCCAGTTTCAAATCGTTTAAAAAACTAAATTATCTGCCCTTAATATCCGTCACTAATTCTACCAGGCTCTACGATTGTAAACATTCGGGGTGGACCACACCTCACCAGGCTGGTAGGGGTGATAGCGTGACTTTTCGCATGCTTTGAGAGCGAGGGGGGGGGGGGGATAGATAGTCGGCTTGCGTCGTGGTGTCCACGAAGAGAATTATGTACATAGATACTAACAATGTGCTGAAACGTAACAAAATGTGACAAAATATGCAACTACTTACACATGACCTAACTCGTGAGCTATAGTGAAGGCGGCACTGATCCCATTGTCTTCAATTAAGGAACAGCTTCTATTAATATCACAGATGGTTCCAAGCTCTGCTAATCCTAAAAAATAATCAGTAACCAGTTTCTTAATGTGATATTTAAATTTACAAATACCAACTACAGTTATTGCATAAATAAACAGAGTTGACACATAAAAAGGACATGTTTAAATATATTTAAACACAATAAATTGTCTATCAAATGGGCCTATCCATTTCGCCACATCCTGCTCCCCCTAGTAGCATATAGACACAAAACTGACCTCCATCCCGTAAGTGATTGATGACATTCATGCCTAACCCTACATTATTAAATTATTAACTAGACATATTGCTTGACAATAAGGAAGGGAGAAGGGAAGGTAGAAATGGTTAGAAATTTGCGTGATCGAAAGTGTACATATTTATTTAGAATAATGTTGTTCTGGTACAGTGGGTGTCTTCACTCTGGTGTCGTAAGACAAAAAGAATGTGCGCGCTATGACGAGAGGTTGTCTGGGGTTTAAGGAAGATTTTAGCTTAGGCTGAGTGATAGCACCCCGACATAGCCTATAAACACAGAGCTCAACCCGGTAAGCTCGACAAAAATACCGGTTTGATTATTGTATGCGGCGCTTCAAAGATTTATTGCCTTAATTTTAAATTGGGAGATTTTCATTCAAACGTATTTAGTTTTAGACATTTGTTTTAAAAAAAAAACAGCTTTAATAGGGTTGATGCCATTTATGAAAAGATATGTGATAATTTATATTAAAAAATAAGGAAATAAATCTCGGCAATAAAAACCAATGCTATTAATATACGTGAGATATGAATATGCTATATGGGGATTCTAAATATAAAGATAATTTATATCTTAAAGGAATGGATAATGTTTGACCGAACAAGAAGACCTTATTTTGACATTGGTAAACCTGATGATTCATTAATTGCGCAGTATAATTAACATGGACGAGATAAAGTAAAAATATTGCTTAGATTCGATTGACCTGTACGTAATAACAGCTGGTTACATTATGTTTTGGCTTCCCATAGAATAAAATAAAATCCCAAATGACAATATTTCGCTATTGTTTCACCGGCGGAATTTTTAAAAAACCCAAGGGAAGCAATAGTTGAAGTCGGATGTAAGACCGACCACTCCGTCGAAAACAGCACACTGCTCTTAAATATAAAGTGAAGCTTACCTAGTGTATCACACTTGCCCACTGCTCTACATATATCCTCTCTGAAAGATTAATTTAAAAATTCGAATGAGATGCATAAACAATATATGAAAATAAAATTTCGAAAGTTTAAACACGAGTAGAAAAAAATAAATAATCGAAAGTTTAAACTCTACCAATTAAATACCATTAAAACATTATTATAGATAACACTTAGAGAAAGATATTATATCACTTCATAATATCGTAAAACATTTCTTAAATATTATTTAAAAAATAAATAATTGAAGGGAGCCTATAAGCGTGATAATACTATTTTCACAGTTACCTCCCCTAGACTGTATTTTTTTTAAAATCACGTTAAAACCAAGCAAAACTACCTCGTGATAAGTATGGCTGTGTCATGATGGTTCTCTACACTGTTAATTGTTTTCTGCCACTGACAGAAATCCTTTAACATGGAAGCTGCGTTGGTGGAGACTTTGAAGGGAGTTTCCTAATCAGACAGGGAGCAGAAATTAATAATATCGAGCTTAAGATAAAAATGTATGGCCTAGTAATATATATATATATATATATATATATATATATATATATATATATATATATATATATATATATATATATATATATATATATATATATATATATATATATATATATATATATATATATGTACACACACATATATAGTGTCTTATGGGCTTTAAAACGTATTTCCTTACGGTGAGTTATAAAGAAAGAAAAAAAATTACCCATGATGATTCAAAGATAATAAGTCTAACAACAACAACATTGATGTAGTTGCCTATTGAAGGATGCTGATAAATGTTTTTCACCTGAAATGAAAGAAAACAAAGTTCATTGATAAAACCAACACACGAGTTTAACTCTATCAAGTTTTACCCTTGTTAGGTCTACTACCAATGCCGTGTTGTAAAATGAGAGGATTACATAGACACCGATCAATGCTTTGAACATTGCGAAACAGAAAGAAATAGTTTTAAGCAGGATAATTAATGGCAATGTTGTACTGAGGTGTTATATTTTTCGGTGTGTAGTAGGGGTTTAGAAGACTTGATTTATTAAACATCTCAAAAAGGATAATCTAGTACTTGAATGTGACAAATAGAACGTAAAAGCAAGTGATGTTAAAGCAAGCGACGTTAGAGAAAATATGATGTTACATAAAATGTGACGTTACAGAAAATGACGAGCATGGCTCAAGCCGACTAATTATCCGTGACCTCTTCATCCGGGCAAAGGTTAACGGGCATACAAGGGGAATCCATAGACGTCACGCATGCAGTTAAATGAGTGAAACATGCGCACCTGTCGGCAGTTGGTGAGTAACGGCCGTGCGCTCACCCTATGAAAGATAAGGAGCCGGAGCTTGAGTCTAGCACGGAAACCAGGTCAAGACACTCTGACGTATGTCGGTTAGCATGACACAGTTTGGTGGTGACGTCAGTTTTTCGTCTGAGCCACCAGACGATTATTTAGTGATATTTTGTTTTTTCAAATCTAGGAAATTAAGTTCTTTAAGCTTTTTCTTTCAGATACGATGTAAACTGGGTAAATTAATGTTTTATGCCATGAACCCACTTGTATCCTGAAAAAAATACCTGCACTTTTGGCCGTTCATAACACCCTATATCTAGTAGAATTCTTCAATTCTAATAAAAAGGTAAATAACATACAAGAAATAAACAAAACAAGTAACAGGTAAACAGGATTTAATCGGTGTTGTCTTCATCGTGGTAAATAAGAATAATTACATTACAGACACTATTAGGTGTGTATCAGTTCTCTGAGAGTGTACTTATTTTGTGTTTATAGTTTTACCTCTGGGTTATCAAGTCACCCTAACCCTGAAACTCATCCGTGTAACGACCAGGGCAGAAAAAAACAACAAGATGCAATACTGTATTTACTAAGAGAGTACTTCAAGCGCCCATCATATTTTCTGAAGATTTCTATGTATCAGGCAAACATGTAGCAACTGACTTAATTTACTTTCTTTAGTGCTGTTAATATATAAAGCTATTGCGCATTGAGAAATGGATATTTAAAAAAGAGGACCGCATGAACAAGCCTAACAGGCTAAATCGCGTGGGGATGGAATCAAAATAAAACCGTGCAGCCAGTTAGTCAAATTAGCCAGGTTTTTAGTGATCTTAGAAGGCAAACCAAATCTGAACACTTATCAACCATCGCGGCAGTGTTAAGCTAATGGAATATTGACAAGTCTACTCATGAATTAAATATGAACGATAACAACAGCCATGTTTTTTCTCCAAAAAATATTAGTTTTAGAGTATAAATATTTTAAGTAAACAAATCATATCACGTCAAAAGCATCATTAAAAAATGGAAAATAGCTCATATATTTAACTTTATCTATAGTTTCTGTTTTTCCGGTTTTAATTTCTGGGCTAAAGCAAAGCAAGACGAACTGATATTCTTCTTTGATCTATGATAAAACAATCTGGCCACGTTGGACTTATTTTGTCTGAAGTTGTTGACGACAAGTTACCAGACTTTAGTCTGCAGATTTTGTTACTATCTGGTTACGATAATTCGTGGAAAATATGTCTGTGCTATTTGAATAAATTTAGGGTACTATACGAACACTGATACGTCTACTAATAATATTTTTTTTTTTTTGGCAAAGGCGGGTAAATTAAAACTGAATTTAATGAACAAACTAAGACCATAGAGCAGAGGCGTAGCGACCCTTTCCTGCGCCCGGGGACAAACTTTCAATTTAGCGCCCCCCATATATTTTTTATATTTATAATGCAAAAATGCAGCTAAAATGAGCTTTCAATTTTTTTCCAATTCATTTTGGCGCCCCCTACGGCCGGCGCCCGGGGACATGTAACCCCCCCCCCCTCGCTACGCCTCTGCCATAGAGAGACGAAACACGTTGACGCCATATTTTATATAAGAAAAAAACCCAACTCAGATTTGAACTCTATAATCTGTAATATATCTGAGGTTTTGGGTATGATTGATAAAAAAACCTTCGACATAAAAGACTAAGGGCCGAGGTGTATGCCGGTAAATGCAAGGTCTCACCACACGGGGCGGAGATAAGGAGTCGGCGCCGCAATTGCCAGCAGGGTGCTGGACAATCCAGCACCACACGACACGACACTACAGAGGCGGCAACAAGATGTTTGTGTTTTAAAGTGCACGCGCTGACGGGGGTAAGTAGTAAACAAGTTAAAAGTATTTGGTGCCACATTAGTGAAGTTAATGAGTCGAAATAATCTATAATACTAGCCATTCCGGCAAGGCACTGCCCTGGTCTCTGTAAAAAAAAAAACCCCACCTATCTGTAAAGTACCATTACTTGTGTGTTTAATGTGCAACATATACACGGCGTCGCCCGGGTTTAGGAAAGATTGCATTTCCAATTAAATATCTATATACAAATATGGACGTTTGAGAATATATATATATATATATATATATATATATATATATATATATATATATATATATATATATATATATATAAACATACAAACCTAACTTTAAAGCTAAACACATTCAACCACAACCAAAAACCAAAACGACAAACATATACATAGACATAATCTAAATTACCTGAAAATTACATACTAATGTTGCATTCACAATCCTATTAGACTTTCAAAAAATAAAATAAATAAAAAGATAATAAGTTTAAAAAATGGCGAAAATTATAGGATAGTAGCTAGCTTTAAAGATGGGATAGAGCGCTTGGCTGCTAGCCCGAAGGTCTCGAGTTCGAATCTTGGTTAAGAGTCCCTGAGTCCACCCAGCTCTGATGGGTACCTAACTCCCGATGGGGAAAGTAAAAGCGGCTAGACATAGTGCTGACCATACTATTGCTTCATATAAAAAAACATATTAACTCTACTACTTCTACCCAATAGATCGTTGGGTCTATAGAGGAACTTTACTGGCTTTGAAGCTGTAACATATTATTTTTTAAATTTAGTTCATTACAGAATTAATACAGATTCAATTTATGAACGCTTTTTTTTTTTAGAACCACTGGTGTCTCGAATTGTCTTCCTAAGAGTTTTGCTCTCAACAACTGAAGATAAAAGCATCAGTTATCTCCCTTGCGCAAGAAATTATGTAAACTACCCGGTTATCTCCCTGTACTTTTCTCTGTTTACAGGAGCAAATTTGTTTTTACGGCTGGTTAAAGAATGCTGGGTCGCCTCGACGTTGTCTGAGCCCTACAATATATCTTGTCAGGTTACATACATAAGAAAACACCATCAGAGTCGATAGCTACGTAAGATACAGACACTTCAGAGGCGGACACATAAACTGGCGCTCGGGGAGGACTTGACTTAGAATACATTTCTTTCAGGCATCTTTCCGATTCGAATTGGGGGTGGGTGGGGGGGGGGGGGGGGGGTGGGGGGGAAGCGTACACTGATCCACTCCCCCGGACGAAATAAAAAGAAATACTTTAAAGTAGGCCTCTATACTTTGACCGGTGTTAGCCCCCCCCCCCCCCCCCAAGATTTTAAATGCACCCCCTGGAAGTTTCAAGTGCCCTCCCCCCCCCCCCCCCCCCACCCACCTGGAGAAAACAGTCTGCTTTGGATCGGCTATCACAATAAAAAAAAGAATAAATAGATCAATAAAGAAAAACAAATTCAATGTTATGTGTATCTGTATACAAATGTAGCTAAATAAAAAAAAACCTAAAGAAGAAAAAAAGAATATATAATTGAAATGATTTCCGTCAAATGAAACTACTTTCTAACAACTCACTTATTCACTGCAACACACTATCAACTCCTATAACCAAAGTTTTCATCAATTACACACAACATTAGCAACAAACAACACGGTGCTAATTACCGGTACACACCATTAACTTCCAACACCAACATGCCAAACATCTTCACCTCAATTCTATCTGTCACTAGTCAACCAGGCAGCTCATCAGATAAAAATAAACGAAAACAAAAGAAACTCTATACACACACACCTCGCGAGTTGCGAAACGACTCATCAAATTTCCGCGAAGCATTATGCCAAAACAACAAAAAACCACACATTGTTGACGCTACGTGTATTTTGGTAAACTTTTGGGTTGTAAACTCAGCAGTTTCGTAGTTTGTTGTGATTTGCAGTTTTCGTATGATGTATTGTTTGTTTACAAGGCTATTTTCTCTGAGTGAGGTTGTGTCTTAACAAGGAAGCTCAGCCTTCGCATTTGAGTCCCTTTTTTTTGTTCAGCAAGGGAGCAAATCTAATGGAATTGTTGAGTTAAAAAGTAGAGACGATTCTCCCCCTTGTTAATTTAACGCAGTTATAATAAATAAAATAAATAAACTTCTTATGTCGAATCTAATAAAGTAAATAAATGAAGCAGATTAAGATTATATTTATTTAAAAAAACAAAACAAGAAATTGTTATTTAAAAGAAAAAAAAAGAAAATAAATCAAAACAAAACAAAACAAAAACATAAAAGCAAGAAGTATGTTTGTTGAATAAGACAGAGTTAAAGTTTTGCTCTGTAGACTAAGTTTATGTGTTTAAAAGTTTATTTTAATTAAAAATATACCGGTCACCATCCATCCAAAACTTATTCTACGGGCCTTGCGCGAAGAAGTAATAATAAACAACTTGCCTGTATCTTAATGAAGTAAAGCCTAATTCCCAAGAGCTGCCGTGATAGGAATTTCCGTTTTAAACTCTTCAACTGATCTCATTACGAGGAAATTACTTTCAGTCAGCGCCGTTGACTAAAATAAAGCGACCCATATATTTTTTAACGAAGTAGAGCATGTTCTAATTACCGGTAGGTTAACGTTACTTACCGAGACTGGATATCTAAAGTACGTTTCACTGAGCTTTAGTTTAGTTTCGAATGTAGCTATTTCCCTTGAAAATGTCTTACTGTCGGAGATTTAAATGTTAGAGAACTGACTTAATCTCTAAACGGTAATAATTTTAAATGTGATCCGCCTGCAATTTTTTTTGTCATTATAAAAAGTGTTAAGAAATGATCACGTTTTCATCTTAATTTTAAAATATTCACCTCAGTTTCAACTGTATACCTACATATTTGAATTAAAAACAGTGGAGTTTTAATATTTCTGGGACGCATGTCTCTGTGGTCGTGCAGTATAATCCGAGAACCTCTATATCGTTAATACATCAAATTACGATATTACGATAAAAGCTCTTTTTTAACAGACGGTTAACATCAAATTCGAGGAATAATTAAGATGAATGATCTAATGTTTAAAAGATCGGAACTTTAAAAAAATAAGAAAAATAAAAAATAAATAAAATGAAAGCGTAAACATAATGAGCTAAGCCAATAAAGGTATGTGAGAGCTAGGATAATTCCCCTTAGACAGTCACAAGATGTTCCAGAGAGCTAAACAGGGAGGCACAGAACTAATCTGGTTGTGTTAGTAACACGAATATAAAAGTTACATAAACTCAAGGCACGCCAGACGCCATGAACGAGCATGGTTCAGCTAAATATTTTTATTTGTATGCCGGGGGAAAAAACAACATTTTGGATAGTAAATCTCAGGGCGCTCATCTTGTCAAATAGAAATACATTTCCAGCTGACGAAGGCGAAACGTTGCACTTTCGTTGAATCCGGATATAGAACTGGTTGCTCTAATAAAACATCAGACATGCAGGCGATCGTTTTATATAAACAAAAGACATAAAATAAATAACAAACTTTGACATTTTTGCTGGTCTTTTTATATCACTTTTAAAATAATTTGTTTTCATGTAACTTCATTTTGTAAAGTAGCTGTATTAAGTTTACACTAAAAGGAGAAAAGAATAAACACATTATTTTAACATTCAGCTGGCCTTAAAGTGCCTGTATATTATTGCGATATTATTATTTAACACCAGGCGAATACTTATTTATAGTTTTCTCGCAATACTACAAATCTAGACGTCTATTTTATATAGCATAGGACATAATGAACACCGTATTTTTCCCCAGTCCTAACTTCGGGTTGATAAACTGACTTCATTAGATAAAGCAGAGACACATTTAGTTAATTGTGGAAGATCACGACAATTCTTGTATAATTTTTGTCTTATGGAGTAGAGGAGTAGACAGACAATTTTCTGTTATCTGGCGCAATGCACGTCCAATATTTCTTGCCATGCTGTTGCTGGATGTAAACACGCCATTACTTGCCTGTGCTGTAATGTGATGTAATTAGGTTCTGTAGGAGGCGCGCTGTTTTCTGTCATCGTGGAATTGATGGGTCTTGTACACGGGATGATGAATGAGCAAGGTTTTCATGTAATGGGCCGCGCCAGTTCAAACAAAAACAATTTTTTCTATGTTGTGTAGTAAACTTTTCTTTCCCTAAAAACTGCCATAACATTTGTCTATGTTGTGTAGTAAGCATTTCTCCCCCCCCCCAAACTACCATAACATTTTTCTTTGTTTTGTAATAAACATTTCATTTCCCACAAACTATAACAACATTTTTCTATGTTGTGTAATACACTTTTCTTTCCCGACAAACTACCATAACACTTTTCTACGTTGTGTAATAATCATATCTTCACATATAAACTACCATAACATTTTTCTTTGTTTTGTAATAAACATAACTT
Source organism: Physella acuta (assembly GCF_028476545.2). Lineage (NCBI taxonomy): Eukaryota > Metazoa > Mollusca > Gastropoda > Physidae > Physella > Physella acuta. The sequence continues at coordinate 154,038 of NW_026732179.1, read as the reverse complement.
TTTCCACAAACAACAATAACATTTTTCTAAGTTGTGTAAAAAATTTCTTCTCTCACAAAATAACATAACATTTGTCTATGTAGTGTAATACACATTTCTTTCCCCACAAACTACCATAACATTTTACCAATGTAATAAACCTTTGTTTTCCCCATTAATTACCAAAACATTATTTGTATGAAAGATTATTAACGTTTATTTTTTACTCGAACCTGCAAACAAAACATCCAATATATTTGTAAGATACAATTTTTTGATACAAATATAATGCATAAATAGGGAATAATGCCTCTTTTAAAAGAAAAATGTAGTCGATAAATGAAACAGAAGACAACTGGGGAATGGATGGGTTTATCACAGGTAGAAGCACCACCAGCCAAAAAAAAAAAAAAAAAAAAAAAAAAAAAAAAAAACACCAAAAAAATAATATCATAAAACTATGAGATGGGGGGTGTACTGCGGTGGGCGAGAGAATAGACATCAATCCTAGCACACTGTCATAACGAAGTGACTCTGGCGATGATAAGATTGGCATTTTACCACTTCCCCCGTCCAGCCAGCGAGAAAAATGGACAGTCCTTTCTGGCCACACCGGACAGGTCACACGTCCAAACACTGGCCCTGCCGGTTAATACAAAATTTAAGACTGATTATACGGTCAAACCGGCAAAATTTCGCCGGACAAGAAACATGAAAAATGATCGTACGGAAGAGGAGGGAAGGGGGTGGAAAACGTGGGGGATAAGATTAATGACCCCTATCCAAACACCGCCATGTAACCATGGATAACCATGTAGGTCACGTGATAAATGACCTGCTATCCGCAGGAGTGGTCGGCGGATGGACATGCGCCGTGACAGAAACACTGTAAGGGAATTAACCGCTGTCCAGTTCTCGCGGAGTTACCGGACATGAAAGCTGTGAGCTGCTTTAGGAATTATCTTCCTGTTATACAATTGACTTTGCCGTATCATGACGCTGTTGTATTTCATAAACTTAAGCAATGCACGTTCTCCCTATAAGATATCCTTCTATAGACTGTTACTTTGATGGGGTTTTCATTCATTAACCAGGCATTTGCCTTGCCTTTAGCTTCAGACAGTAAAATAAAAATGAATGGCTTTAGACCGTTTGAACTTGTCACAAAACCGGATGCTGTGGTCAGCAACTGGCTTCTCTGCTCAACACAAGTGGTCACTCCTCGCTGACCAGGCTTCAGCCATCCAGGTGATAGATTTAGAAGTCGAGATTTAGAAGGTCAGCATGGAACAATAAAGGGAGGTCATTTATTAACGTCATGTTCTGTGACATCGAGTTGTCCAACTGGAAACTAGCACGTCAGGTAGCATGGATATATATATATATATATATATATATATATATATATATATATATATATATATATATATATATATATATATATATATATATATATATATATATATATATATATATGCCTATATCCTATATATATATATGCCTATATATATATATGCCTATATATATATATATATATGCCTATATATATGCCTATATATATATATATGCCTATATATATGCCTATATATATATATGCCTATATATATGCCTATATCCTATATATATATATAGATGCCTATATATATATGCCTATATATATATATATATATGCCTATATATATGCCTATATATATACCTATATATATATATATATATATATATATATATATATATATATATATATATATATATATATATATATATATATATATATATATATATATATATATATATATATATATATATATATATATATATATATATATATATATATATATATATATATAATAAAGCTAGGGAAAGTAAAGGTTAATGTGATTTCATGATATGATCGGCTACAGAAAAAAAACCATGAGATTAAGAGTATCGTAATCGAATGGTGTAAGTATCGTTATCTATAACTAAAACTTTACGACTATATGGGTACGGCTAACAGTAAATGCAGTTACTAAAGTAAATATCGTTATAACTTAGCCTATGGAAACTGCTATTTAATTATATCTTGGTTAAATATCCTATCTATTATCGGTTAGAATAGCTATATGAAAATTTAGGTATGATTAATAGTGTAAATATACCACTTCACCTCGTATATGAACAATCTTCTTACAAATATTTTATGTTAAATAAAAAGAGGTCTCCAAAAATTATACGATAGTATTACAAATTGCTCGAATAGAAATAGTCACGTGGAAAGAATGGAATAACCCACACGACTTAATGGACGATTTGGTTACCCAGTAAGTTAAACGGGGATCGGAATTTCCCCCATCGCCGTTCGGTAATTCCCGAAAAATGTTGTGACGCTGTCGCCTCTCAGCATTATCTTACACTTTATAATACACATAAACTGTGAAGCTATCCGGAACAAGCGCTACTGGTATACATATACACTAGTTTACTGCTGAGTAATAAGGTTAAGATAAATAGAACTGTAGACGGGCAAGCAATTTGGACCGTAACGACCCCGGGTACAGTTACAAAACACGAAGGGATGCTTTGAAGAGAAACTAGCCAAGTGTAAATGATAAATGACAGTAAGGGTACATAAACTAGCACCCACAAAGGTGTACTTAACTAGCAGACACAGAGGTGTACTTAACTAGCACCCACACAGGTGTACTTAACTAGCACCCACACAGGTGTACTTAACTAGCACACACACAGGTGTACTTAACTAGCACACACATACTTGTACTTAACTAGCACACACAGAGGTGTACTTAACTAGCACACACACAGGTGTACTTAACTAGCACCCACACAGGTGTACTTAACTAGCACACACACAGGTGTACTTAACTAGCACCCACAGAGGTGTACTAAACTAGCAACCACACAGGTGTACTAAACTAGCAACCACACAGGTGTACTAAACTAGCAACCACACAGGTGTACTTAACTAGCAACCACACAGGTGTACTAAACTAGCAACCACACAGGTGTACTAAACTAGCAACCACACAGGTGTACTTAACTAGCAACCACACAGGTGTACTAAACTAGCACCCACAGAGGTGTACTTAACCTAGCACCCACACAAGTGTACTTAATGCAGCAACCACAGAGGTGTACTTAACTAGCACACACAGAGGTGTACTTAACTAGCAGACACAGAGTTGTACTTAACTAGCAGACACAGAGGTGTACTTAACTAGCAACCACACAGGTGTACTAAACTAGCAACCACACAGGTGTACTAAACTAGCAACCACACAGGTGTACATAAACTAGCACCCACAGAGGTGTACTTAACTAGCAGACACACAGGTGTACTAAACTAGCACCCACAGAGGTGTACTTAACTAGCAGACACACAGGTGTACTAAACTAGCACCCACAAGGTGTACTAAACCTAGCACTCACAGAGGTGTACTTAACCTAGCACCCATAGAGATGTACCTAAAACAGTACCAACAGAGGTGTACTTAACCTAGCACCCACAGAGATATACCCAAAACAGCACTCACAAGGTGTACTTAACTAGCAACCACGCAGGTGTACTAAACTAGCACCCAAAGGGGCGTGGGCTACTTAAAATATTAATCTTACAGGAGCACTAACAAAGGTGTGGGATGGTGTGGTCGAATGGTAGAGCGCTCGGCTGCTAACCCGAATGTATCTAGTCCACCCAGCTCTGATGAGTACCTGACTCAGGTGGGTTTTGTGCTGACCACATTATCCCATATATGTCGACTTCTTTGAAAAAAACAAAAAAAAAAACTCGACTAATACTACCCCTTGTGTCTTGGGCACGAACGGGAAAAGATGATGATGAATAATGTGTAGTTAAATTTTTTTCATAAACATCATGTTGAATCAATAGTGTTGAAAGCAACCATAATATGACGTACGTTGCTTGACGTTGTGTTGGGTTGAGGTAGTTTTATGACGGTACGATAAAGGATGTTAGCATGATATCACGTGCGATAACTGCGATGCGCCATGCGATTATCGGTCCTGTCGTGGTAAATCACAGTAGTTTAATCAGAACTGCCTACAATAAATCAAATGAATAATGCAATCTATCACGTAAAAAAGTAAGTAAAGTACCCTTTCGAACATGAAGGTCCATGCGCCAGGTGAAGTAGAGTTCCCATGTTTCTGTTACCTATGACGGGATAGTGTGGTCAGCACTATGCCCATAGCCGCCTTTACTTTCCCTAACGTGAGTCAGGTACCTATCAGAGCTGGAATGGACCCTGGGACGTTCTACTGACATAAGCTCGGAATTCGAACTCGAGACTTTCGGCTCAGCAGTCGTATTCTCTACCATCCGTCACATGAATCTATAACAGAAGTAGAGTATTATCCACGGCTTTATTTCGGTGAACTATGAACTCTCTGTGATACTTTTTAATTAGCCGTACTCATGTATTCATCGATAACCATCACCCACCCACAGTTCTAACAGATATACGATACTTTTGTTTGACGGTACGGCTAATCGGTAAGCAGACACTGTTTAATGAGATTTTTCAATGGCATCAGTCAACAATACTGGCACCGACTTGGCACTTGATTTCGCTTAAACAGCAGAATAAATTTTTCACGAGGTTCTTGTTTTGTTTTGGCTCACCATCCTCTCCCCCCCCCCTCCCCACTAAATACCATCGTTATTTAATGATGCTTTAATTATTTCTGTTTTAAATCTTCAAAAGGTGTGAGTCTTAAAACATGTGCGTTACATAACAAAAGCGTGTGTATGGTTGTCTATCATTTGCCGGTGTTCTTCTTCGTTTTTAACTGTAATGTTGAACGGGGTTTTCTTTAACACAATTTTATATTACGTGTCAATCATGTTTGCGCCTTGTAGGACGTTGACTCCGATTTCGGCCTGCTGTTTTTTGGATTTGCTAATAAAACACCCCTCAATACAAGGGCACGTTGGTAAAACACCCCTCAATACAAGGGCACGTTGGTAAAACACCCCTCAATACACGGGCACGTTGGTAAAACACCCCTCAATACATGGGCATGTTGTTAAAACACCCCTCTGTACACTGGCGTGCTGTAGTAGCGACCCCTAGGTAAAGAAAAACACATCTATAACAAAAGCAAAACAAATGCCATTGAGCCCTGTCCACGGAAGACCAGAGCAACTTGATTACCTAAAACGCCGGTCATATATGGGGCATGGGAACTGGGTCGAGCTCACATTTACTAAGCCTGACCTAAGGGGCCACAGCACCAGTAGAATAACAGGGATCAAGGAAGGGAGGTAATTTCATTAGGAAGCCAAGCAAGTCCAGGAAACAGAGTAACAGCAAGTTTGCCAGTTTTTTTTCATGAAATTTACATTTTGCTAAGAGTAATTTTTATACTACTCACACAAAAACAGACCTTTGTTTTATGTTAATAACACGCACATATTTTCACTAAGATTCAATTTATTACTTGCACACAGCAGACCTTCAATAAGTAATTTTTATATTTATACTATTATTCTGTTTAACCACATGTTAGCTCAATGTCCTCTTTATGCTATTTAAAAAAAAAAATTAATTAAAATTAATTAAATTAATTAAGTAACAAACAATTCCGACGTGTTACATTTATACTGAATTCGTAAACTATTTCGATAAGAGTTTATTTTATTTTACACACCACCAAAGACATTTAAAAAAATAAACAATTTTTACTTCTTAGAATTTATTTCGATGACAGTAGTTTTAACTTATTTTAAACAGAAGGACTGAGTTAATCGGTTGAAGTCGGTATGAGGACAAACCCTTCATGAGATCAAGATAGTGGTTCGTGAACTGTTAGGAGCGACCCATTGAGTAAAAGTACAGTCATTCTTTCAACATTTTTTTTTTTTGTTCGCTGTGGGGGCCGCTTCAATCAGAGACTCGGGTGAGAGCCGGCTATTGGACGCAATGTGTTCATGTAGTTACAATAGTAGAGGCACGTGTCGCTCACCTGCCGGGGCAGAGGTGAGAACAATCAACAGGTGAGTGGGATAAAGAGGAGAGATGAAACCGTTTTAGATGTGGATGGTACAAAAAAAGAATCGTAAAAAATTTGAGAACTTCTTGTGATTAAAATACTGCCTGATTTATAAAATTTGACAATAAGCTATAAAAGTAATAACTGGAATAATTATGTTTATTTATTTGATCTGAATAAAAGTGTAAACGTGTTATATATTTTAAAATGATCTTTCTTGTCATGGCTCTATGGGGGGGGGGGAGGGGCGGGGGGGGGGGGGGTATGATGCTGAGAGTTGTTCAGTGTGCTGATGGTTTATGGCGGTCAAGACTAATTAATAATTTTTACACTGATTATACTCAAACTTATGTAATGTTGAACAATAGGCTAATCACAAATGGACCCACCAAGACGGAACAGTCGTTGTTTAGAATCGTCCTGGGAAGAATCCTGAAAGAGCACTTAAACTGTAGTAGCGCTTGCAGCGGGCATCAATATTTTGTAGGGGCACTAATATTTTGTAGGGGCACCAATATTTTGTAGGGGCACGAATATTTTGTAGGGGCACGAATATTTTGTAGGGGCACGAATATTTTGAAGGGGCACGAATATTTTGTAGGGGCACGAATATTTTGTAGGGGCACGAATATTTTGTAGGGGCACGAATATTTTGTAGGGGCACGAATATTTTGTAGGGGCACGAATATTTTGTAGGGGCACGAATATTTTGTAGGGGCACGAATATTTTGTAGGGGCACGAATATTTTGTAGGGGCACGAATATTTTGTAGGGGCACGAATATTTTGTAGGGGCACGAATATTTTGTAGGGGCACGAATATTTTGTGGGGGCATCAATATTTTGTAGGGGCACCAATATTTTGTAGGGGCACGAATATTTTGTGGGGGCATCAATATTTTGTAGGGGCACCAATATTTTGTAGGGGCACGAATATTTTGTGGGGGCATCAATATTTTGTAGGGGCACGAATATTTTGTAGGGGCACGAATATTTTGTAGGGGCACGAATATTTTGTAGGGGCACGAATATTTTGTAGGGGCACGAATATTTTGTAGGGGCACCAACTGCAGAAGCACCTACTGTAGGGGCTTCAGATGTAAGGGCGCCATTTTATGAGCACCAATTGTACAAGCACCTCACATTGCATCACTCCCTTTAGCAGCACGTCCGATAGCAGCACCCCCATAACAGCACATCCAATGCAACACCTCCTTTAGCAGCACCCCATAGCAGCACCTCCCATAGTAACACCTCCAATAGCATCACTCCAATAGCAGCACCTCCTTTACCAGCAACCCCATAGCAGCACCTCCCATAGCAGTACCTCCATAGCATCATTCCTTTTAGCAGCACCTCCCATAGCAGCACCTCTCATAACAGCCCACCCCTATAGCAGCACCCCCATAGCAGCACCTCCAACAGCAGCACCTCGGCACCGTTTGTAAGAACGCCAACTGTAGAAGCACCAAGTGTTAGAGACCTACAGCAGAAGCTTCAACCCAACACCCACCCCCCCGTTACCCCTGACGACAGGACATAAACCAACACCCCGCCTCTAGAGCCGGCCTCTACGTGAAACAGCCTTGATTATTTTATTAACAAAAAACAACAACACAACAACCCAGACTTGAAGCAGGGCTAGCAACATTTGACGCGACCCCGGCGATGAGTAAGTGAGAACCATGCCAGGGTTTGTTTATGGAAGATTGCGGCCGTGTCTGTGATGCTGCATCGTGAGTGTGGGGGACACATACACACATACACACATACACACATACACACATACACACATACACTCATACACACACATCTACAAGTGTAGGCTTAAGGGCCTCCTCCCCCCCCCCCCCCCAAAAAAAAAAGAAAATGGCTTTTTGCTGTTTCTGTTGGTAAAGTCAACACTTCAGCCATTATACTTGCACTTCTGATACGATTTGATTATTTGATCTGGCAATGGCATAGAATCACGAAAAAAAAACCCCTCAGAAGTACAATATTTTTAGAGTAGAGTAACAATACACCGTGTAAGCGTAGCGAGAAAACATATTACAGTAATTATTTAACAACCGTTCGTTTTACGCATGGGCAGTCGCACAGTGCATTGAATTACACCGTACAAAAAAATATTCTGAAACTTGTCTAAGAAAACAAGCAATAAATATATCAGGGGAGATCGCCTGAGTACACTTGGCTGACAGATTCCCTGATTTTGTGGACGACTTTAGACGCCATTGCTTGAAAACTCCTGCTCTAGATAATGCCTAAGCAGGGATTCCCCGCTTCTTATATAACATACCCTGTCGTAATATTTCTCTGTAAAAAAATTACGCTGTGAGCTTATTGTTAAGAAATTTACTAGATTATCTATTTCTTCTTCATCTTTGTTCTTAATTGTAATATTAGACGGAATTTTCCTCCGCACAATTAAGTATTACGTCTCAACTTGTCATGAGCCATAGAGTCACTTGGCTCCGATTTCAGCCTGTTTTTCTTTTTGGATTTACTTACACCCAAGAACAAACTACAAGCAGTTGTTTGATTTTGAAGTTTTCTATCTAAGATGGATTGCTGGTCCAAGCTATCGATAATCATCTGCACGGGGATTCGAACTCAGGTTTAGCAACCATGAGCTTTAGCGACCCGACCACACTTGATTATAGTTTTGCAATTATTATTATTATTGGTGACTGAAATCTATATTTGAAAAAAAAGTCATATGTGTCCTTTAGCAGATATAATTTGAGGACCGCTACGTTATCAAGTTCTTTTATCGTCGTGATGACAGATCTACCTTGTGTTGAAGCCTGCAACAGACCCTGACACGAGAACCGCTGAGTTACCCCCGTTACCCTCACCGTTCTGACGGCAGGTCTATCGCATGTTACAGCAGACCGTAACACGAGAACCGTTGGCATAACACCATTCTGACGGGTCTACCGTGTGATACGGTAGACCCTAACACGAGAACCGCTGACTTACCACCGTTACCCTAACCATTCTGACGGGTCTACCGTGTGATACGGTAGACCCTAACACGAGAACCGCTGACTTACCACCGTTACCCTAACCATTCTGACGAGTCTACTGTGTGATACGGTAGACCCTAACACGAGAACCGCTGAGTTACCACCGTTACCCTAACCATTCTGACGGGTCTACCGTGTGATACGGTAGACCCTAACACGAGAACCGCTGACTTACCACCGTTACCCTAACCATTCTGACGAGTCTACTGTGTGATACGGTAGACCCTAACACGAGAACCGCTGAGTTACCACCGTTACCCTAACCATTCTGACGAGTCTACTGTGTGATACGGTAGACCCTAACACGAGAACCGCTTAGTTACCCCCGTTACCCTAACCATTTTGACGAGTCTACTGTGTGATACGGTAGACCCTAACACGAGAACCGCTTAGTTACCCCCGTTACCCTAACCATTTTGACGGGTCTATCGTGGGATACGGCAGACCCTAACATGAGAACCGCTGAGTTACCCCCGTTACCCTCACCATTTTGACGGGTCTATCGTGGGATACGGCAGACCCTAACATGAGAACCGCTTAGTTACCCCCGTTACCCTCACCATTCTGACGGGTCTACCGCGTGATACGGCAGACCCTAACACGAGAACCGCTGAGTTACCACCGCTCCTAACAACGGGTCTGAAACTAGCAACAACAACTTGCCAGGAATGTCTGACAACTGGGTAACAAATCATTTATTTAACAAGCGGCCTCGTAACACAAACAAAGTGAAACTGAACCCTGACCTTGACTTTATCCGAGTACTTTCTAGAAGAAAATACACCAGCGAGACGTCAAACAAGGGAGAGCATCGCAGTTTTCAGGAACTCTAAAAAAAAAAACCTTTATTTTAAGACACAACAGAGGTCTATGGTCGGCCTATGTGTGGTCCCCTGGCTAAATTTGTTTGCTCACCGTGGGCTTCAATAATATATTAACATTTCGAAACGTTTGTATCATTATTCTAGGGGGTGGCAATGTTGATCGTTCTAGATTCACGCGAAGAAAGTTCTTTAGGAAAGTTGTCCGTAATGCTCAACAAAATCAAGACAGTAGAGTCTAGTTTTTGAGTATCGTTGATTGGTTCGATAAATACAATTGATGGCATCAATTATTTGAAATAAATTTGTAAAAAATAAATGAATTTGACTTTGTGCCAATAAGAAAGAAAGTTTTCGACGCTATTTGAAAAAAAAAAAACAATCAATATTGAATTATTATAAGGTGGATTTGTGGAAATTGTTTAATCGGGTATTAGGGTTGAGATGTGGTGTTGTATGTCAGTGGACCTGGTGACTCTCTACACAGTGACGCCTCGTTAAAATCACGGCGTAATTTAGTGACGCTTCTCCACAGTGACGCTTCTCGACAGTCACGCAACAGCACAGTGACGTCTCTAGAAAATAACGCCTCAACACAGTGGCGCTTATAAAGAGTGACGCCCGAACACGGTGACGCCTCTTGAAAGTCACGTTTCAATAAAGCGAGGCCTCCAGAAAATGACGCCTAAAGACAATGACGCCTCCAGAAAATGACGCCTAAAGACAATGACGTCTCCAGAAAATGACGCCTAAAGACATTGACGCCCAAACACAGTGACGCTCCAACACATTGACGCTCCAACATCGTGACGCCCCAAACACAGTGACGCTCCAACACATTGACGCTCCAACATCGTGACGCCCTAAACAAAGTGACGCCCCAACACAGTGACGCCCCAAAACAGCGACGCTCCAACACACTGACGCCCCAACAGTGACGCCCCAACAGTGACGCCCAAAAACATTGACACCTCAACACAGTGACGCCCAACATCGTGACGCCCCAACACAGTGACGCCCCAACACAGTGACGCCCCAACACACTGACGCCCCAACAGTGACGCCCCCACACACTGACGCCCCAACACAGTGACGCCCCAACATCTTGACGCCCCAACACACTGACGCCCCAACACAGTGACGCCCCAACACACTGACGCCCCAACACAATGACGCCCCAACATCGTGACGCCTCAACACAGTGACGCCCCAACAAACTGACGCCCCAACAGTGACGCCCCCACACAGTGACGCCCCAAAATCCTGACGCCCCAACACAGTGACGCCCCAACATCGTGACGCCCAACATCGTGACGCCCCAACACAGTGACGCCCCAACACAGTGACGCCCCACACACTGACGCCCCAACAGTGACGCCCCAACCCAATGACGCCTCTATACAAAGATGCCATCTCCGACTCCCTGGAAGCCGGTGTCAGCGAACCACATCCCAGCGGGACAACAGCTGGCGTAATGTAATCACTGGAGAGGAATTTTATCTGTCCTTGTGATGCTGTAATGTTTATTTTACTTCCCCCAAATAAGCTTCTTGTCTACCAGTGGTTGGGGGGCTCGGGTTAAGTCATCACGCATTACGCTGCACTCGGAGAGTAGCGCTGTGTCGCAGAACTTTAAAATTCTAGACAATCTCAACATTAGAATTGGCTTGTTTCTTCATATACCCAGGGGTGGACTGGTTCGCAGGTCTACATGGAAAAATCATGCCCCAACCCCCCTCCTCAGGAATAAAAAAAATCTTTGGTCCCCCCCCCCACCCCAAAAAAAACAACAACAACAAACAAACAACGGTGCTGTGATTAGTGTTAAGATTTTAAAAAATAAATAATGTGTTGGTATTTCTCCGTTTTACCATTTCCATTTCTATATGCCAAGGCGTAAAATTCAGGCTTTGATGAGTAAATTATGCACAATGAAAATTTGAATCTGAGGTTAATGGGGGCCCCTTTTGAAATTGCCTAAGCCTCTTGGAAACATAAAACCAACCCCTGTGTATACTCCCAATGTAAAGCAATACACACGCGGACATATTTATCTGATGTAGAAAAATATTAATGAAGCTGGCCGCTTATTAACCAACTGACACAATAGACCAAGTCCATGTTAAGAACATGGATCACTTGTGTGAGGGACAATCTATCTCTCTCACACACACACGCTGTGTCTCTCCTTCTCCGTGCATATCTGTTTCACCTCGCAAGGGAATTTACTCACAAGCATAAAAAAGCTAAGCATACAGAGTTATCTAGAGAGCATTAGGTTAGCGGGTTATGTAAGCAGTAGAGCGTCTATGGTACGACAATAGGGGCAAATTATTCTGCTGTCTGTTTGTGAGTGCTCTTCATCTAGCTTGTTTGTTGGTATGCAAGTGTTGAATGATGATGATGGTGAAGATGATAACAATAGTGATTCTTTGATAATAATAATAATAGTATAATAAAACAACAGTAAAATCAGCAATCCTAATCCTAATCCTAATCATCACATAATTGACAATAATAATATTAATATTAATATTGATAATGATAATAATAATAATAATAATAATGATAATAATAATAATAATAATAATAATAATAATAATAATAATAATAATAATAATAATAATAATAATAATAATAATAATAATAATAATAATAATAATAATAATAATAATAATAATAATAATAATAATAATAATAATAATAATAATAATAATAAAGAACGTTAATGATAAAAATCATGTAATAGACTAAATCTGTATTTGATTATATATATGTAATGTCTTCCCAGCATCTTTCGTCAATTAGACTTGCACTGAGCAGTGTGGTTTAGTCAGTGTAGCATTTTATCTTAAACAATGGCTAGATTAATTTTTACACGGGGAATAACTGGCCAATAGTGATTGATACTCCCCAGTCACGTGGTATAAGGGAGTTGTTTAATAGAGGGTTTTTTAGCTTGGATGTCTCCAAAGACAAAAAGCTTCGAATGCGTATAGACCACTGAACCAAGCATACGAGTAAAAACCTGCCTCTGTAGAATACTGGTACACGATTCGCTCTCATTTATTCTGATTACATAATTATAATTACCACCCCATGATTAAACAAGGTTCTCTATCCTTTATTTTGGTTACGTGATTATAGTTAACTCCTCTCGATTATCTCAATCAAAGATATCACATTTTAATTTAATAATCCACGAAATTATAAACTAGAAGGGGGCTAGTGGCTGATTATTAACTTAAGTCTGAGCCTTACATGTTCGTTACTCAGCAAAATAAAATAACCCCGCTAAGCAGAATTATGCCCCCTCACCTGCAGACGTAAAGTACCTGTCTGGAAAACTTTAAAAAAAAAACCCACGGTGCGTGGAATTTCACGTGCGCGATGTCTATCGGAAGAAAATAGTTTCCATCTAGTTTGATACCATTCGGTTACTTGACATCGACTCGCCTAGTCCAGCACCCAATGGGGCGGTATCACGTGATCTGGTTACGAGATTGTTCGAGACAGAGCAGACGGTAAACTATTGAAGGTGATTTATTATCCAGGTTGGGTTCACGGTGAAAAAAAAATACATCAGCCAACAGGTGGGTTCTTGTTTTGAAATATTCCGAGAATTTAAAAAAAAAAAAAAAAACTTCCCTTCGGCGTCTCACCCCCCCCCCCCCTCCCACCAATTAGCAGGGGGGGGGGGGGGAATTTAACAAAAAGTTAATGAAAGAAGAACTGCCCAATTTGGCCGAGGACCAAAACGAACTCTATAGACATGTGACACGCGTTTCAGCGCAACTATTTCAATAGGACATTTCAAACAAACGCCGACGGCACTGTTATTGTAGCGCTCATTCTCCGCGCTATTTCGGGGTAAACTCGAACTATTTTTAAGTGTATTCGCGATAAGCTGCGAAGAATTAACGGACCTTTTATGTAATTGAAAGGATTAGCCAAGACAAATGTTGTTTCTCTCAATAATCGGCATCTTTGATAGAACTGTGGTGCTAAGCAGTTGTCCACAGAGACCCCTGGGGGAGGGGGGGGGGGTCAGAAACTTTAAAACAACGCATGCTTTACATTCTAACGGGCAGGCACAAATTGGAAGCGGAAAAAAAAGTTGACTCCTATGGTTGGAGTAGAAAATGTTGACTTCGATGTGAAATGGTTAACTTTATTTAAAGTTAACTTCATTATTTGAGCGAAAGGGTTAGCTTCAACAATGGGAAAATCAAATATTAACCTCAATATTTGGGTAATTGATGCTAATTTGAAGGAGAAATAGTTAATTTTAAAGCTTGTTAAAGTAAATAAAGGAGGAAGCAAGAGTACAAAATAATTTACTCTGTTAAATTAGATGCTGATTTTTTATACAAAAATGACAAAATTTGAAACAGATATTATCATATTTAGGAAAAGCTACCTTTTTTTTTTAAAGAAAGGAAGATTTCAAAAATCGTTGAAGTGTTTAAAATTGCTATAATTAGCTATATTAGATGAGCATTTTTTTAAATTAAAGTTAATGAAAAATGACACACTGCTATTTGTAATTAGAGGTTATTATATAAAATTTAGCTGCATCTGATCAAGTGAAGCTTTAATCGTTTAATTATAATTTGAAATCAAAGAGACGTTTTTTTAAAAAAAAATCTGAAAGAAAAAACAACTCACTAGAATTCATGCGAACAAATGAGAATACAATGTTCGACGCATGCGCAGAAGGTACTTACCACCGACATCAGGGTGAGCACGTAGTGCTTCAAGTCCTCCCCGTGGTGCTGATACATCTTGGAGTCGGCCACCACCAGGGTCTCCACCGTGTGCTTCTCTGAGATGCCCACCGACCTCTTTCTGCGTCCTCTGGCATTTTTTCCTCCATTTTTCCAGACGCGGTCGCCTTGACCTTTGCCTCTGTTCTTATATTGTTCATATTTGGTACTATATACACGATTGTTTAATATGGCTAGTTTTTCTAGCAGGGGCTTTAATCGGTGATGTTTGAAATTTTCTGAAGCGGGGAGGAAAAAAAAATACAGTACACATTAAATCAAGCTACAGGTAATTTATAAGCTAAACAAACTGAATTCAAGTTGGAACTCTAACTTCTCTTGGAATTCAGCTTCAATCTACTGAGTTGTTGCTATTTTTTTTTCTAACGATGACATTAGTTCGAAGACTCAGTTAGGACGTTATATAATTTTTTTTACGTGGAGTTTGGAAATCAATTATAGAATTAGCGTGCAATGATGGAAATCCGATAGCTATAATTATCTACAATTAGACGGCAGTTAGAATAACAAAACAATTTTCGGCTTATTTTATCAGATTAGGCGCTTCTTAATGCATTCGTAAAACAAATGTATGACCTCCCCCCCCCCCCTACACACATTCATTAGTAAAAGTAAGGTTCCCTTTTCTACACTGACAATCCATGGGGAAAGTGAAGTAGAGTTTACCTGTTTCTGTGACCTCGGCATAGGAAGAGATAGTGTAAGCACTAGGCCCATCCGTCTTTACTTTCCCTAACGTGAGGTACCCATTAGAGCCCCCCCCCCCCCTCTGATATCACTCATACTACAAAAGCCGCCCATAAGCCCACTTTCAAAGAAATAGTATTATATACAATATACCAGTATATACCAGATTGCAGGGCAATAGTTGACAAGAAACCCAACCTCTACCCGAGTTAGAAGCCCACGAATAACAGAGCGGTCGATGAATTACTTACCAGTAATACTACAATTGGATGGACTATGTGCGTTTTGTGCAGACAGTTTACTGATGGTGTGCGTCTTCTGCTGCAGCGAGTACAGAGCGAACACGGACGGCACCTTGCTGGCGTTGGCACCGGATGTGGACGGTACGGAGACGTTCTTGACCGGCTCTATGATGAACTTGTCTCCTTGCAGCTGGATCACGCCTCTCTGGGAAGACAGAGAATTTATGTATGATTTTAAACTACGTGAAGACAGACAATTTATGTTTGGTTTTAAACTACGTGAAGACAGAGAATTTATGTTAAATTTTGAACTACGTTACTTTATATGTGCTGATACTTCTGAATGAATTTTAAAGCAACTTGTGTATTCTAGTTTAATTGTGGGACTTGATTTATTATGATACTGTTTTTTTTTTTTAAAGTATGTGAATTGGAATGTAATTGAGTGTGGCGATTTAGATGTTTCAGATTATTTAAAACGACATGTGTATTGTAATCGGCTTAGGTGTGTGACTTGAGTTGTATAAGGACAAGAGCTTGGTGTTCTGGACTTATAAGTTGAGGGTTCAAAACCTTGTTGATATACAGCGTGGTATGGAAAGAAATTCAAGTAGAAAATGAGTTGTAAGTCGTGGTAATCATCAGATGTAAGAAAGAAAGTAGAATACGTTTTAAACTGGGAAGATATCAAATGCTGAATTTCTTTTAGTCTTTCTGCTCTCATTGGACGTAATGGGGTACTCGAATGACAGAAAATTATTGATTTTAAAGCAACTTGAAAACAAAAAACAACAACAAAAAACAAGCCAAACAATTTTCTTAAAATTCAAGATTTAGTTCTTAGTTCCCAAATATTTCGACTCCATATTCTGTTTAAAATTAGTCATTTATTTGTAACTTACACCAACTTTACTTGAAAAATGTCTAGTACCCCAACACTAAAAACACCGCCGTAAAGCCATGAGTCGAATAAAAAAAACGTCCGTCCGGAAAATGCCGTTATCTGAGATACATAAAACTTTTGATTTACTGCAAATAGTAGCACGAATAACAGAGGTGGAAATGTGGAGATTACAGGCAATTTACTGCTGGCTCGCCTTGCAAATCATTGGTAAAACGATTAGACAAGGTATTCCAGCTCATCTAGCATCAGCCCTTACTGACTATTTTATTACGCCTCCATCTTTTGGTAGCTTGAATCTGCTGTGACTGTATGTACGGATTTCCCACGCTATGTGCTAAACTAAACCTACATTTTTTTTTATCCCTGTAAAACTTTCTGATTAAGAAGGATTAAAAATAAACCTCTCATTGGAGTATATTATTACAAAACGAATAAAAAGATAACAAAAAAGGAATAAAAAATCCCATCTGAACGAAACAATTTTCCCACCACTGGCCTAAATGTATTTTAATGGCATCCTATTAGCCTTTAATATCTTTCACTATCTGCCCCTAGTCAGCCAATTACACTTCGGAGTGACGTCTGATAAAAATCGCAATTTTTTTTTAAAATCCCACAAATCCTCCGATAAAATCTCCAGACGACATACTGTCCGGCAAACGAGCCATACCTGGATGGTGATTTTTCTAATTTATTCTTAGCATTTTAATTAGGGGTCAGCCATTGTGTGGCCTATCCAACTGAATCCGAAAACATATTTTTAAAAATTATTTTATAAGTTGTCTTGGAAGTCTGTTACCCCCCCCCCCCCCCCCATTCAATAGCTACTTAAAACACAATATCTTTTAAAACCCATAGTTCTCTTAATTGTATTAAAATTTTATGTTGTCTATAACAAACTTTCTCGGCGTTCCTTATTACATTTTACATTATTGGTCACCCTCGTATAATTCTTTTGATTCTTGTATTAAACTGTTTTGTCAAGCGATTCAGACAAGAGTTTCAGGCATCTTTTCAGGATTGTGTGTGTGGGGGGGGGGGGGGGGGGGGGAGAAGGGTGTGGGGATTGCCCCTTCACTTCCCGAGCACGTTATCCCCCGGAAATTTCAAATGTGGCCCCGGGGAGAAACATGCCTGAAAGAAACCCCGCTTCAAACGATTCAGTATTTAACTGTACTATATATTTCACATTTTTCAAAAGTTTCAGGTTAATATTTCATTAAAATAAAAAAATCTCAGCTTGGTATTCGCCATCTCTAGACAGCTAGACTCCCCTCAACGAATCACACCAATGGTGACTATGATAAAACTAATAGATTACCGTTAGACTATAAGACCAGCCCCCCCCCCCTCCAACTCCCTCATAGCAGGATCGTTGATCCTCGGTTTAATGGGGTTTGTTATTTCATTGACGGGGCCCTCGTGTGGCGCATGGGAGATCTCGATTACAGAGATAACTCAACTGCTAATATAGTGGTTATCTCGCTTGTGTCGTCGTTATATCAGTCCTACTGTTCCATAGGATGAAGTTGTTGATGACTGGTAGCTATCACTGGTATACTGGTATACTGGAACTCTTTATATATATATATATATATATATATATATATATATATATATATATATATATAATTTGCGTGTTATATATTTTAATAGGTTACGTTCAGTGTTTCAGACTTTTTTCTCATGGGGGGGGGGGGGGGGGGGGGGGCAACTTGAGAATTTAGGGGCGGACTCGTTCGGCGTGAGTGGGGCAGTATACGAACAGATGCCCGGAAGAAACTCTGAATACGTTTATTAAAATTTAATTAAACGTAGTTTACGGACCCGCACACAAACACACATACCGACGCATACGCACGCAAGTATGACTGTAAACAAGCGTTACTATTTCCTAATGTAAAAAGTCCACACACAAAAAAAAAAAAAAAAAAAAAAAAGTCGAATGAAGATTTCCTACCCCGTGGTTCCCCTCTTTAAATTGGACTACGATAAAAAGGGGAGATAAAGAAAGCTGATCCTATTTACCTGAACTGGGGCGCCAGCTGAGGGGAAACAAATCGGCCATAAGTTAATGAATCAAACAAAAATTCCGGAAATATCATCATTCTAGCGTAATGTGTTTGGGTTAGGCCGTGACCGCTTCGGAGAATGGCGTATCTCTTGTTTATCAGCCGGGGGTAGTGGCACAACAGAGGTCCTTGACCTCTGGGACTTCCGGGTAAACGCGATAGTGGCGTATATCGTATTTGAATGTGGAGTTGGTAATGGTGAGGTTAGACGTTGTCAAGTCAAGTTTTCAGTTAGGATCTGACAATCCATGGGGTAGGTGAAGTAGAGTTCATGTTTCTTGCCCAGCCGACATTACTTTTTCCGAACGCGAGTCAGGTACCAATCAGAGCTGGGTGGACTCAGGGACTTTTGAATTAGCAGTCAAGCTCTCTACCACCCTGCCACAAAGTCCCCTACCCCGGTATTTACAAGTGAGAAAAGTAATATAGGTTGACAGTATTGACAGATTACTAGTCCGTAGAACGTCGTTGAGTGTGCTCCCAGCCCTAATGGGTACCTGACTCCATTAAGAGAAAGTAAAGATGGCTGGTAATAGTACTGACCACACTACTCCTTTATATTCCAAAGTCACAAAAAAAACAGGTTAATTCTGCTTCACCTGCCCCACAGATCACCAGGTTCGAACAGGTAAATTTTCTCAGGTTTTTGAAAACAACATTCGAGTTATTTCGAAATACTTATTATTTACTGTTTTAAGTTATCTAATTGAATTTAGTTAAGTGAGGGTTACAAAAAATTACAGGAAAATGAACACCTTACAAAGCTATTACCTCACAATTAAATTAATTCATTTAACAATATTTACTCCCCCCCCCCCAGATTTTTCTAACGTGAAACACATTTTCTGTCTATCGAGGTGAAGATTCCCATTCCCCTTTCAAAGTGCGAAATCTCAGGAATCTTTAAAACGTCGAATGTTTGTTTCCCAACGACACAATTAACCCATTACGTCTTCAGCTTTTAGCGTCATGGCGGAGACTTCAATACCACAGGTTTGCGTTCAACGTAACATAACGATAGCTGCCAGAGGACGAGTGTTGTCTGTGAAAACACGGGGCGCTGCCTGGGTGGTAGGGCGCTTCTTGGCGTATTCATGGTCAAATACGTTCAATGTTTTGGTGTTTGTCGACATAAACTCTTACACTCTGATTGTATGTGTGGTGTCATTGGTGTTGTATTTGACACTCTGATTGTGGGTATGATGTCAGTTGAATTGTATTTGACACTCTGATTGTAGGTATGATGTCAGTTGAATTGTATTTGACACTCTGATTTTGGGTGAGATGTCACTTGAATTGTATTTGACACTCTGATTGTAGGTATGATGTCAGTTGAATTGTATTTGACACTCTGATTGTGAGTTTGACACTCTGATTGTACGTGTGGGGTGAGTTCAATGGTCAGTGCAGGAGAAAAAAAATATTTAATTGAAATCTGAATTCTCCACGTCCAAATAAAAATATGAAGTCAGAAAGTGCTACACGATGTAACAGTATAATATTACTTAAGTACAGAAAGAAATAACCTTAAACAAATATACACCTTAAAAGCCTGATTTTTCTCAACACCACTCCCGCCCCCTAGCCTCAAATTAACTCCATTGTGATAAAAAAAACACCAACGTCTAATTTTAGCACCCATAAAGAACTGAAATAAAAGTCAGGTGCGACCAGAAAAAAAAATGTATAGAAAGAGTCACGTTGCGAGAGATTTACTGTAATGGTATGGGGGTGGTTAACTAATAGTACCTTCACGTAGCTGATTCACATGTAGCGCTTCGTTTACGGCAAGGGACACTACAAGGCTAGTTACTGTGCGCGTTTGCGTCTCGCAACAAAACGGTCTTGCTTTTTAAAGAGTTGTTTAAAATAGTTGATAAATCGTCAAGGGACATTACATGGCTAGTTTTATAGGAATCTGTACGTCCTGGGAACAATCCCCGAACCATTCTGGAATGTCGTAGCAAAGCTGTCCTGTTATTTAGAGAGTTAGTTACAATAGTTGATAAAAGGACAAGGGACATTACAAGGCTAGTTTTATAGGAATCTGTGCACCCTGGGAACACTTGCGTCTCCGAGCCATTTAGGAATATCGTAGCAAACCATTTAGGAATATCGTAGCGAAAGCTGTACTGTTACAATAGTTGATAAATCTGTCTTGATATTTCAGAGCAATTTTGACTAGTGGATAAAAATGCCTTAATTTTCGGAGCTAGTTTCATTTGTTGATAGAGATACACAATTGTCTGTTTATACTTTATACTTTGTAAGAAGGCTAGTTGGAACAATAAAGTATGTTGTGGTTTATACAGTATCATGGCTAGTGTCTGAGTTAGGATTATGGCTATGGTAAAGGATAATATTAAGGTTACAGAAAGCTAGAATTAGAGACGCAATACTAGCAAATACGTACAAGAACCCAGATTCAATAAAAAAGGAAAATGAAAAATATCCGTTACATTTTTTAAAAATTCAGTGCAGCAAAGATAATCTGATTTATTGAGTAAAAAAAATTCAATATTCCTCAAACGACGGCTTAAAAAAATTTATTATAAAAATCCAGTAACAAGACAAGAAGCATATATTTTATTTTCTATCTAATCCACCAGACTGGGAGAAGAGCGATTGCCAAGTGTCTAGAGGGATGCGCACCTTGACGGCGTGTAAACAACATGCGCCTTTGTTCTCCGTGCATGTGGTCGCGGCATTGGGGATTCCCGATACACATTTTTTATCGCTGCGACACGAAACAATGCCCCCTAGACCAGGGTATACAGAGGGTTAATATATAAAAATGGGGGGAAAATCCCGTCATGATGTCTTTGTTGTTATGGAACACTTGGCCACAGCTGTGGTTTAACCCTTTTAAAACTAAGCCGAGAGAGAAGAATCTGTATATGTACCGACGGTGACATATGGCAACGAACTCTCATGGCTCAGAAGCCATTGACTCGGTCTCTAGATAGATAAAGTAGAGAAGAGCCTTATGTCCACGTTTTCTTGGTCGGCATTTGAAATGTGTGTGTTTGTCAACGTTATGTCCACTCGTCAATTTATTTTTATTCCACTCAAATCAGGTACTTATTAGAGCTGAGGACACTCAAATCTGAGAACCGAACTCAAATCTTTCGTGGCATTCAACAACCTTGACTATAACTCGAATAGTCCACAATATGTACACTCTATCATTCATAAACATACACGAATGTGATATTTAAGTTATCATCCAATTCGTTTTTAAGAGAAGAACATTTTAAAAAGTAAATAGATAAAACATATATCAACAAATAAACACCCCCAAATTTAAGAGAAGGAAAATATTAAAAGTAAATAGATAACAAATAATTACAAATAAACACCTCAAAATTTAGAGAAGGAAAATTTTTAAAGTAAACTTTAAACAAATAATTACAAATAAACACCTCAAAATCTAGAGAAGGAAAATTTTTAAAGTAAACTTTAAACAAATAATTACAAATAAACACCTCAAAATGTAGAGAAGGAAAATTTTTAAAGTAAACATTAAACAAATAATTACAAATAAACACCCTCAATAAAGAGGAGGAAAATATTAAAAGTAAATATAAAAAAAACAGTATAAACAAATTAACACCCCAGATTTAAGAGAAGGAAAAATTTAAAAGTAAATATAAAAAGCAGATAGAAACAAATTAACAATCTCGATTTAAGATTAGAAAAATTTAAAAGTAAATAAAATCAAATCAACACCGCATACAGCAGACCGCCAGGTTTCCTTAACAACGTTTCGATCTATTTGCAACAGTAACGACAACTGTGAGTGTTAGCTAACCGCAGTTGTCTCCCATGAGAAGTTTTGATCCGTCCCAACACCAGGGAGCAGTGGGCGTGTTCGTCACGCGCTCTACTGCGAGCAGAAGAAATACTATATGCACTAGATATCTGACAGATAATATGTTCCAGATATCTGACAGATAATGGGATGTCGACTTTGAGAAAGAAAAATTCGGCTGAGTAAACAAAACAAGTGAGCAAAAAAAAAAAAAAACTTGCCGGCAACTGCATAGAGTCCAGTGCAAGATGGTCATGAGGTGAATAGGACAAAAACGTGCTATTGTTTCCAGAGATTATATATCGTTTATATGTGTGTGTGTGGGGGGAGGGGGGGGGGGGGCGGTGGGAATAGGCAGGAAAGACTGAAGGTGTGTATTTTTTTAACGAAAATTTTAATCTGAGGTTAAATATATTTCGTGTGAAGGAAATAAGAGACTGTTAGTTTCATGGGCGATTGTTGCCATTTAGATAGAAGAAAAAGAAATATTTAGAATAAAGAGTAAAGTCAAGCTCCCTTTTAAACCTAAAGATCTACAAGGTAGAAGAAGTTGAGTTCATGTGTTTCTTGACCTCGGCTTATGAAGAGATGATGTGGTTGCCTTTACTTTCTCCAATGTGAGTCAGGTACCCATCTGAGCTGGGTAGACTCAGGATCGTCCTACAGTCCGAGATCCGAACTTGAGACTTTTGGGCTAGTAGCCGAACGCGCTACTTTTTGACCGCGCCGTCCCACCGATGTTGAGAATAAGAAGCTATTTAAAAACGAGGTATATGTGAAATTTGACCATTTACATACTGAAATTACTCTTTGGATGTTAAACTTTGTAACAACGATCCTATAAATAAACTCGTCAGTTGTAAATCGCTTTTCCACGAAGAAGATGCATAGTAAAGGGGCTTAACTTATAATAACTTCAATCTTTTAAACTTCTAAACCAATTTTATCACTTGATTCTGATTTGTTTTTCAGCATTTTGTTTTTCAGAGAGTGAAGACGCGGTTGGCGTTAAAACAAAACTTAAAAAACTTGGAAAACAACCATGAGAAATACATTTTTATTTGTTTTAAAACTGCGGCTTGATTACTGTTTCCTAATTAGCTGTCGCGTGCCACCGATCAACTTAACTGTGCTTTATATGTGCTCGTGTAACGTGGAAATGGATACAGAATACACATTTTTTGTTCTGATTTAAAAATGTTGCTTTTATCGCATTTATTTTTTATTCGGGTGTAAAAAAAAAAAATATTGATTTAAAAAAGAAAGTGTGCATAGAATTGTCGTTTAAGTAGTATTTTAAAATAAATTTGTTTTTTAAAAAAGTAAAAAAAAAATAATTGCGTATTTTTTTCAGCCATATGGTAATCTGGTCGATTCGGGTTTTATTTCCTATTAAAAAGAGCGCTTTTTAAAACCTAGCACCAGGATATAATGAACAGATGTGGCTTTTTAATACGACCAGACACTAAGATGCCTAATTAAAATTCAAAACAGATTCTCAGTAATTACGATCCCCCCTCCATCCAATAATGACCGAGACTAATTAGGTATTTACGGTGTGACTTGTGGTGCCCAGGTGTGGGAACGCGAGGTGCCCACGATCTATCTTGTCTCACCTGAAAACAAATATGATACAATGGATTTACCGACCCATGTGACGCGGCCAGCGAGGGGATTTACATAGGATGAGAGTACAGATTACTGTGAAAGTGTGGGGGTGGGGGGGTGGGGGGGGGGTATGGCACCAAATATGATACAATGGATTTACCGACCCATGTGACGCGGCCAGCGAGGGGATTTACATAGGATGAGAGTACAGATTACTGTGAAAGTGTGGGGGTGGGGGGGGGGGGGGGTGGGGGGGGTATGGCACCAAATATGATACAATGGATTTACCGACCCATGTGACGCGGCCAGCGAGGGGATTTACGTAGGATGAGAGTACAGATTACTGTGAAAGTGTGGGGGTGGGGGGGGGGGGGGTATGGCACCAAATATGATACAATGGATTTACCGACCCATGTGACGCAGCCAGCGAGTGGATTTACATAGGATGAGAGTACAGATTACTGTGAAGATGGGGGGGGGGGGTATGGCACCAAATATGATACAATGGATACACCGGCCCATGTGACGCAGCCAGCGAGGGGGTTATTTATACATAGGATGAGAGTATAGATTACTGTGAAAGTGTGTGTGTGTGTGGGGGGGGGGGGGTGGTGGCATGACGTGGAAGGTGTCAGACACATCGTCGTGGGGATGTTTTCATGCAGTATTCTATCACGAGCATGTTTTTTAAATTAATTTTTTTATAGTTATCTGCTCTTTCTACATTTTTGATAGTTATCTGCTCTTTCTACATTTTTTATAGTTATCTGCTCTTTCTACTTGACTTGAGTTACAAGCTGGTGGTTGTAGAAAAAGTTTGTGGACGGTTTTTTTTTTTTTTTGGTGAATTGTTGCTTCATGGTGCGCCCGCGTGTGGTGAATGGAACTAACAAAATAAACAACAGCAACAACAACAGCAACAACATTTTCAAGCTTAGCACATTACAGTTGCAGATGAAGTAGAGTTTAGCAGTTGGTGTAGCAACACTATATAAGGGATAGTGTATACTGCTTATATGCCCAGCCACTAAGTGCTAAGACATTTCCATCATTGCTGGAATATTGTAGATTTAAGCCCTGGAACCGAACTTCGTATGGGGTATACAGTTATCTACTTTACCACACGGCCACATACTACCATTGTAGATGTTTAGGATGTACGCGTTTAGCTGCTAGCCCGAAGGTCTCGAGTTCGGATCTCGGTTCGGGCTGTGACGGGTACCTGACTCAGAGAAACACAGGCGGATGGACATAGTGCTGACTACACTATCCCTGCACACATCGAGGTCATTGACACAGATGAACTCTACTTCATCTGTCCCATGTCTCTCAGGCACAAACGGGAAAATATGAGATGAGAGTAGAATGTTCAGTCTTAGTGGAAGGTACATTACTGACCAAAATTATGGGATGGGTCCGATTTTCGAGACTTAAGCCAAATTGTGGTTTGATCCAATTCCTGAATGGGAGGTGTATTTTAAGACAAACTTTGAAATATGCGAGCCAGACCGCCAATTATCTAAAACATTAGAGAGCTCCAGCTGTCAAGTATATCTTGAATTATTCAGGGGAGAGAAATCCGATCCCAGAAATAAGGTCTTTGAGATTTCGGATTCGTCTAAAAACCCCACGTAGAAACCAGCTTTCGCTTCTGACCATATACATTATAAATTAAGGTAAAACAAAATGTGAGACCGAATCTGGATTGTCTTTTCAATGAAAATTTCGCAAAGAAACAAAAATAAAAAATGCAACCTATACCGATTTAAAATATTTATGTGATGAAATAAGAATACCAAAACTTAAAATCACTATATCGTACGTGTATTACTTGAGGTTAATTTGTTTTTTCAAGTCGTTACATTCGAAAAAAAAAAAAAAAAAAAAATCTTCCACAAGATTTTGACTCTTATGTCGAGTAAAAAATAAAAATAAAAAAATAATTTTTTTTTCCACAAGATTATATTTTTTCTCAAAAAGATAATTATATCTGACAAGGCCTAGGGCAGGGGTCGGCAACCTGCGGCTCTTTTGAAATCGAGATGCGGCTCTCCAGCTCTTTGAACAAATACTAATAATCTTAATAAAAAGATTTAAATAAAAAAAATGTTAGTGGCTCTTTAAAACCAGGGAAATTTTGAAAATTTCAACTTTTGGCTATTCCGCTTCAAAAGGTTGCCGACCCCTGGCCTAGGCCTATAAAACCTTAAGCCCCCCCCCCCCCCCCCCGTAGCGGTCACGTGCACCAGGCGTAGTATACAGTACATTATCTATGTTTTACAGCCTGGCCGGACACTTTAGACAGGCGCGGTCGAGCTTGACGGAACTGGTCGGTGGCGTTGGTTGCTTCACCACACGCATCTGGGGGCTACACCAGGGGAACAGGTGGCGCTGTGAGTGGTCTGGAACTCGTCACACCGGAAGCTGGGGTCGAATGTATACAAATGCTCTTTAACTTCCGCCCGGTGGGTTCTCCTTTCACTTTTGAAAAAAAGGGTTGGTTTTTTTTTTTACATATCAAAGTAAACAAAACGAAGTGGTTTGTTCAAAATTTTCTTGACTTCATGATGCCATTTAATAATCTTATATT
>NW_026732179.1:0-125000 GCF_028476545.2 Physella acuta | reverse complement strand
GTGAGATATGATGGCCTTGTTGGCTTGGTGAGATATGATGGCCTTGTTGGCTTGGTGAGATATAATGGCCTTGTTGGGATATGATGGCCTTGTTGGCTTGGTGAGATATGATGGCCTTGTTGGCTTGGTGAGATATGATGGCCTTGTTGGCTTGGTGAGATATGATGGCCTTGTTGGCTTGGTGAGATATGATGGCCTTGTTGGCTTGGTGGGATATGATGGCCTTGTTGGCTTGGTGAGATATGATGGCCTTGTTGGCTTGGTGAGATATAATGGCCTTGTTGGGATATGATGGCCTTGTTGGCTTGGTGAGATATGATGGCCTTGTTGGCTTGGTGAGATATGATGGCCTTGTTGGCTTGGTGAGATATGATGGCCTTGTTGGCTTGGTGGGATATGATGGCCTTGTTGGCTTGGTGAGATATGATGGCCTTGTTGGCTTGGTGAGATATAATGGCCTTGTTGGGATATGATGGCCTTGTTGGCTTGGTGAGATATGATGGCCTTGTTGGCTTGGTGAGATATGATGGCCTTGTTGGCATGGTGAGATATAATGGCCTTGTTGGGATATGATGGCCTTGTTGGCTTGGTGAGATATGATGGCCTTGTTGGCTTGGTGAGATATGATGGCCTTGTTGGCTTGGTGGGATATGATGGCCTTGTTGGCTTGGTGAGATATGATGGCCTTGTTGGCTTGGTGAGATATGATGGCCTTGTTGGCTTGGTGAGTTATGATGGCCTTGTTGGCTTGGTGAGATATGATGGCCTTGTTGGCTTGGTGAGATATGATGGCCTTGTTGGCTTGGTGAGATATGATGGCCTTGTTGGCTTGGTGAGATATGATGGCCTTGTTGGCTTGGTGAGATATGATGGCCTTGTTGGCTTGGTGAGATATGATGGCCTTGTTGGCTTGGTGAGTTATGATGGCCTTGTTGGCTTGGTGAGATATGATGGCCTTGTTGGCTTGGTGAGATATGATGGCCTTGTTGGCTTGGTGAGATATGATGGCCTTGTTGGCTTGGTGAGATATTGTGATGACGCAAGATTACGTCAGACATGTTTAGCAGATATAGGTTAGCAGAAACAGACGATAGGCCTAGTTGGTTGGGTAGAGAGGCCAATGGGCGCACAGGGCTGACCGGTCACGTGGGACGGTCAGCTGACCACTGAGGCGTGGGGCAGGAGAGCGATAGGCGAGGACGGTGTTAGGTAGCGGTCAGAGACGGCCGAGAATGTAGATAGTTAGGAGATCATGATTAGATAGCGAAGAGTAGAGAAGGTGTTAGGTTGTAGAATGTAGATAGTGTTAGGATTGGTCGTGGGAGTTAGTAGTATAGTGAACAGTCAGTAGTAGAAGTAAATAGTACAGTGTAGATTAGTTAGGTAGAAACTTGAGCATATATATCATTTTAATAAAGAACAATTATAGTTGAACTTGAACTGCGTGTTGTTGGATTCATTCGTTACGCCTTCTTAAAAAAATCCCCACCCTCACATCTGGTGGAGCGCGGGTCGAGTGAGGGAAAGAACGTATATCAGCTATTCATGACGGAGTACGACTGGTGTACAGCTTTCTTCAACTCAACACAACAGCGGGTTTCTTCAACCGGAGCGAGTTTGGATTAACAACACAAGGAAACAGTCAACATGTCCAAAAAGATAAGTACCTTCCAAAAATTTTTTAAACGTTTGGGTTTAGACTTGTGCTGGATATTTGGTGCCAGCGGTTTTTCTGCCTCTTTCTTATCTGTTTCTTCAACCACACTACCCTTAAAAATGCCTCCATTGTACGAAGTGGGCACTAAAACTGAGCTTAAGTCAGGCCTAGAAGAGTCAGGTAGAATTGATAACTCGTTACTAGATATAAATGTTCAGAATACAGTCAAAGTGAAAAGCAATTCAAGAACTATTGAGGATCCAGATATTCTGGATGAATTGATTATTAGGCTTGGACAATACACGACAACAGAAAATCGAGACTGGTTATTAACTGTTAAAGAATTTGACGTAAAAACTCTAGATGATCCAGATGCTATGGAAGATTTGATCAATAGAATTGTAGATTACAAGGTATTCGGAGATCCAGATTCCTTGTTGACTGAAGAAGAATATGATGCAAAGATAGATGCCGAGTTAGCAGAGAAACAAAGAGAAGCAGAAACATATATTGCCGGACTTAAAGAAGAAACAGAAAGAATTCGTAAAGAAAGAGAAAAATTGAGAGAACTTTGCCAAGCCAAACAAGAAACGGTGCAAAGTTTAGATACTAATAATAACAACCAGACAGCTGAAACAACATTTTACTATTCCTACGATTCAGATTCAGATGACACGTTCAGTGAAGCAAGCGAAATACCTACTACAAAAAGTGAAACACCACATACACTCCAAAAACATAATAGCGCAAATCACAACATTCAGATTAACTACAGTCAACAAAAACACAATTACAGTGTCAGATGCTACTATTGTAATAGAACAGGCCACAAACAAATAAATTGCAGAATACGATATTATGATATACGCCAACAAGATGCACAACGCAACAGACCAAAATATAGACAGATTAATAGAATGGCATTCATATCATCGTTTACAGAAGCCAGTAAAAGAACAGACACATTTACGTCAAAAATTAATAGCAGATACGCCACAGCAATTAGGGACACACACTGCTCAACAGTGGCAGTACGTAACACATTCGTACAACACCACCAATACACAGGCAGAACACAACGTGTTCACAGCTCAAGAGGCAGCACATATGTTTGGCCAACAGCTATAGTCACCATAGCCACACCCTCAGCGTGTAAAACAGTTGAAGCAGCTGTTTTTAAAAACGGGCCATACGATGTGATATTAGGAAATATTAGAGGTGTGAAACAATTTAGAGTTGAAACTCGAGTGAACTACTTAGAACAACTAAGCCAACAACGCTCATCTTCAAGGAACGAACCTTACCAGAGACCACAGAGAAACAACCCTTCACAAAACCATAACCAACCAGTTGAAAGAATCCACCTACTAAAC
Source organism: Physella acuta (assembly GCF_028476545.2). Lineage (NCBI taxonomy): Eukaryota > Metazoa > Mollusca > Gastropoda > Physidae > Physella > Physella acuta. The sequence goes on along the minus strand of NW_026732179.1, from coordinate 121,970 downwards.
ACATCAAGCTCGTTACCAACATTTAAGTCTAAAGTAAACGGACAGATAGTAAACGCAATTCGAGACACGGGTTGTTCGACAATGGCAGTAAAAGCCAAATTCGTTAAAACATGCCAATATACAGGCCGATATGTAAATGTGGAATTATTTGGCGGTATAATCGCAGAATACAAAACGGCATTGATCAATATTCAAACCCCATATCTAACTGGTCGTGTAATTGCTGTGGTCACTGACAATGGATCATATGATCTGATCATCGGAAACATAGTGAACAACGAAACTATTTCCCGAGTGGAAATCGACGATTGGGTACAAAGGGAAATAATTCAGATGGTCGAAACAAGAGAACAAGCAAGAAAAGCAAGAGAAAGCAACAAAAGTCATGAACCACCCGTCGACCTAAGTAGTCATCAAGCAGAAGGCCAACAGAACAATGCCATGGATAATACTGAGACCAAAAACATTTGGGAACCAGAAAAATTTCAGCTAGCACAACAAGAAGACCCGTCACTAGAAAAGATATTTAGACTCGCCCGTAAACACTCAATTACTACATCGAGGTCATCAGAACACTCTTTCTTTATTAAGAATAACACGCTTCAAAGAAAATATAAAAGCAAAGGACAAGAAATAAACCAATTAGTAATCCCACAGAAATACAGAGCACAAATTCTACACCATGCACACGACCTTACACTTGCAGGACACATGGGAAGAAAGAAAACAAAACAAAGAATTGAAACTACCTTCTACTGGCCGGGCATGGACAAAGACATCTCACAGTACGTGAAGTCATGTCAGACATGCAGGAATAGAGATACCACTAGACCACCCCAAGCCCCATTACAAACCACCGATTTAGCTAACAGACCATTCGAAAAAATAGCGATAGATATCATAGGACCACTGCCTACCCCATCAAAACGTGGTCACCGATACATCCTCACAATAGTCGACTTTGCAACACGTTGGCCAGAAGCCTTCCCACTAAAGACGATAACATCTGAGGATATAGCAGGCGCTCTACTCACGTTCTTCTCAAGAACCGGGTTCCCGGACACCATACTGTCAGATCGGGGCACACAATTTACCTCCGACTTAACGAGACAACTCACGAGTGTGCTGGGGATTAAGCAAGCATTCACGACACCCTATCACCCTCAAAGCAATGGCGTGTGTGAACGACTAAACGGCACCATTAAATCGCTATTAGACAAAGTCTCTAAAGACAACCCAGAAAACTGGGATACCATGCTACCATGTATCCTATTCGCCTACCGAGAAATACCTCATTCTTCTACTGGATTTTCCCCATTCGAACTCGTCTACGGCGCCAACCCCAAGGGCCCCATGGATATACTTAGGACACTTCTCTACAAACAGAACATAGAACAAGAAACCAGAACAACATATGAAGCCATTGTCAATCTTAGAGAAAATATAATCAATGCATGCCAGGAAGCAAAGCTCGCGCTACAAGAAAAGGGAGAAATAGCAAGACACAGGGTGAACAGGAATAGAAAGCTACGCCAGTTCACAGTAGGGGAACAGGTCAGAATACTGTTACCTTCTAAGCACAACAAATTACAGCTTGCATGGCAGGGTCCATTCACAATCACAGCCAAAATTTCAAATGTAGATTACCAAGTCGAAATAAAAGGGAAGAAAAAAACGTTTCACACAAATATATTGAGCCCTTACACCTTAAGACCAGAAGAGCTTGAAATTAAACAAACGGCAACAATAAACTGCGCAGAGTTACACGAAGATGACACAGACTCGATCGGCAAAATATACACATTACCTACTAGCAAGGAAACATGGCAAGATATCAAAATCGGCAGAATGCCGCCAGAAATCGAAAAAGAAATCAAGGAAATATTAGAAAAATTTAAAGAGGTGCTATCCCCACAACCTGGTAAAACAGATACAATCGTCCATGATATTAAGTTGACTTCACTTAGAGCAACCAAAATGCCCGCATACAACATTCCCATACATCACAGAGAAAACGTACAAAACCAAATCCAAGACTTATTACAAGCTGGAATAATAGAACATTCCGACTCTTCATATGCTGCTCCTATTGTATTAGTAAAGAAAAATCCCACGACCTTAGACTGTGTATTGATTACAGACAACTGAACAGCATTACAATACCAGACGCAGAACCAATGCCAAATCCAGAAGACTTATTTGCTAAACTTAAACAGGCTAAATACTTTACAAAGCTTGACTTATCCAGGGGTTATTGGCAGATACCAATAAAAGAAGATGTGAGACACCTAACAGCCTTTATAACACCATTTGGCTTGTTCCAGTGGAAGTACATGAGTTTCGGGCTAATGAACGCACCGGCTACCTTCAACAGACTCATGCGAAAAATACTACAGGGTCGAGACGATCTCATATCCTACTTAGATGACATATGTCTGTTCCACAACACCTGGCAAGAGCATGTGAGAGGACTGGAAACGCTGCTGGAAATATTAAAGCAGCATGGACTAACTGCTAAACCTAGCAAAATAGAAATAGGAATGGAAGAGATAGAATTTTAGGTCACTCCATTTCACAAGGTCAACAAAAGCCACTCCAACCTACAGTGAATAAAATACTGAACATAAACGTGCCGACATCAATTAAAGAGGTCCGTAGCTTGATCGGTCTGTGTAACTACTATAGGAAGTTTATACCCAATTTCGCCACCATCATAGAGCCACTAACGAATTTAACAAAAACGGACAAAAAGAATAAGAAACTACTGTGGACAGAAAAATGTGAAACAGCACTAAACAGGGTAAAACAAGCATTCGCATCGGAACCTATTCTCAGATTACCAAATACAGATCAACCCTTTATCCTCTGCACGGATGCCTCTTCGGTCGGTATAGGTGCATGTCTGTTACAAGAATTTAACAATGAACTCCACCCAGTCCAATACATTAGCCGAAAATTGTCGTCAGCTGAGAAAAACTACGCAGTCATTGAGAAAGAATGTCTGGCCATAGTCTGGGCCATAAACAAGTTTGCCAGATACCTGGCCGGTGCACACTTCACTTTACAGACCGACCACGCGCCCCTACAAGCACTAAAAACAAAGAAGCTGTCAAACGCAAGACTGGTACGCTGGGCACTGAGCTTACAAGATTATCAATTTGACATTGTTCCTGTCCCCGGCACACAAAACGTGTTGGCCGACACGCTGTCACGCAACTAGAACATAGGTCATACAACTCTGGTCATCAAGAATGTTAGGAATTAAGTCGCCGAGAAATCGGCGTGAAGTATAAGTCAGAACTGAAGTCAAAGAAGTTATTTGAAGTCAGTCAAGTCAATGTTGTTAAAGTCGTTGAGGTCATAGTGACGTTGTTGAAGTCATGTTGCAGTCAAAGAAAAGTCTTTGAAGTCATATTGAAGTTGTTGAAGTCAAAGTGAAGTATTTGAAGTCATATTGAAGTCGTTGAAGTCAAGGAAAAGTCATTGAAATCAAAGTGAAGACGTTTAAGTCGTCGAAGTTTAAGTCAGTCAGTGAAGCCTTTTAAGTTGAATTGAAGTCAGTCAGTGAAATCTGTCGTCTAGGTCAAGTTAGTCGGCAAATGGAATCGTCGAAGTAAAGTTAATCGTGAATGGGAAATAAGTCGTAAATTGAAGTCAGTGAAGTTACTGAAGTCAGTAAAAGTGAAATAAGTCAAGTTACTGAAGTCAAAAGTGAAGTCAGTCATTAAGTCAAGCCAGCCAGTTTTTGTCAGAAGTCAGATAGTGAGAGCTGCTCCACTATATGATTACGTGTTCAAATGTTATTTGAAACGGCACGATTATTATATACACTCACATGTCTATTCTTTTTGTGAAGCTATTTCTAAGCTCTAGTAGTGTTTACGTCTATTGAGTTTATTAGGCTTTACGGATTGTTGTTAGATTAGAGTGTACTGATTTTTTTTATTTGGTTATGTTGTAATGTTATTTTTATATGTTGTTATGCCGCCAGACAAATGTTCAGCACGTATAAATTTGGGATTGAGGTTTTTTTTAATGGAAGGTACCTCTGTCTGAATACTTGTCTGCGCGGGCACTAAGATAGTCACGTAAAACCATTGCTCATGGTCTCGTAATACAATTTCAGACCCACCAGCGCTATTCAGAATGAGACGAGATGAAGCCGACACTTCAAAGAGTGCCGCCACCTGAAACCCTGATTACGTTGAATTACCTGGACAGCGAACAGCCCTGCCGAACGGAGAATTGCCCTGGTCAAGACAACGGACGCATCGCCACCGCTTCGCCCCCGCACTGGAGTTGAACAGACCGCCAGCTACGTACACCTACGTCGGCACATACAAAGGGTAGAAGACCCATCGTCCAAGTTCCCAGCGTCGGAATGTTACGTCATTGTTCACCAGCGCATCAGACAGCTCCAGTTCATCGTATAACCACTCTACGTGGACGTCTCAACCAGCGTTGAGTTTGTTGCGTCATCACATTGACCAACGAAAGTTACGCCTACACCCGCCTCACGGGAACTTACGTAGACCAACGCCACAACCCACCCACCACAGATGAACGCCAATAATTACATAACACTTACACACACACACACTTACACTGCTCGCAGAGCCCGTTCAACCAGTTACACATTACCACTACATTCACTCAAGGCCAGTACACGACAACCTAGCCAGAACTGAGTTGCACATGATTGGATTCACACATACCATGAAACATAGACATACATTATCAAGCAGAGACACCACAGACGTCAGGATACTTGCACGAGAACTAGAACAATGACATTTTTTTTTCAGGAACACAGACACAAGATTTATGTTTTTGTAAACTGTGCTGTCCCATTTTGTATTTGATTTATATGATTGATGTTAGGGATAGAATAGAGTAGTAAGATAGATAGTTGTTGATGTATTAGATTAGTAGCAGACGCTGAAAAATATAATTTGTCAGCTACAGAAAGGGAGGGAGATATGTGATGACGCAAGATTACGTCAGACATGTTTAGCAGATATAGGTTAGCAGAAACAGACGATAGGCCTAGTTGGTTGGGTAGAGAGGCCAATGGGCGCACAGGGCTGACCGGTCACGTGGGACGGTCAGCTGACCACTGAGGCGTGGGGCAGGAGAGCGATAGGCGAGGACGGTGTTAGGTAGCGGTCAGAGACGGCCGAGAATGTAGATAGTTAGGAGATCATGATTAGATAGCGAAGAGTAGAGAAGGTGTTAGGTTGTAGAATGTAGATAGTGTTAGGATTGGTCGTGGGAGTTAGTAGTATAGTGAACAGTCAGTAGTAGAAGTAAATAGTACAGTGTAGATTAGTTAGGTAGAAACTTGAGCATATATATCATTTTAATAAAGAACAATTATAGTTGAACTTGAACTGCGTGTTGTTGGATTCATTCGTTACGCCTTCTTAAAAAAATCCCCACCCTCACAGATATGATGGCCTTGTTGGCTTGGTGAGATATGATGGCCTTGTTGGCTTGGTGAGATATGATGGCCTTGTTGGCTTGGTGAGATAGGATGGCCTTGTTCGGATATGATAGACGGGAACAGGGCATTGCCCCCCCCCCCCCCACCAATTACCCCCCGGAGTAATTACCCCCTGTCAATTACCCCCGGACAGTAGGACATTACCCTCCCCCCGGACACAGCTTAAGGTACAGCTAGGGTTAGGGTTAAATTTAGGGCGAAGGATAGGGTTAGGGTTAGGGCTAGGGCTAGGGTTAAGGTTAGGGCTAGGGCTAGGGCTAGGGCTAGGGCTAGGGCTAGGGCTAGGGCTAGGGCTAGGGCTAGGGCTAGGGCTAGGGCTAGGGCTAGGGCTAGGGCTAGGGCTAGGGCTAGGGCTAGGGCTAGGGCTAGGGCTAGGGTTAAGGTTAAGGTTAGGGTTAGGGTTAGGGCTATATTAAGGGTTAGGATTCGGATTAGTGTTATGGTCAAGGTTAAGCTTAAACCGATGACTAGAGTTGGTTTTGGTTTTCTGTTAAGTTTTATGCTGATGTGAATGCTTAAGTTTTTTGTCTTTTTCTTAAGGTTAGGATTAAGGTAATATATAGGTATAGAATTTGGGTTAGAGTTAGGATTCTAACTTGAGGTGGAGGGTGGGGTTAATTCCCCGGGGTAATTGACAGGGGGGGGGGGGGGTAATTGCTCGGGGGGGGGGGGGGGTAAAATACGGGGGTGAAATGTCCGGGTGTAATTAACGGGGGGGGGGGGGGGTAAATGTCCTGTAGCCATGATAGACAAACTTGTCTGAATAAATCGAGTGCTGAAATTTCTCAAACATTAAACGCAATGCTCTTGTTGAATTCACACATGCAAATAGGCTTGCAAAACTATTTTAATTGCACTTTATTGAGAATTGGTCAGTATATTTTTCGGGAAAACATGCAACTTATAAGAATCACAATTATCCCCTGGGCGTTGAGTCCTTAAATATTCAGGTATAAAAGAAAAACACATATATACCCAAAGTAAAATTAGTAAGATTTTGCAACGTCTGGAATTTTTCGAAAAACAGTTTTAATAAGATTATCGTAAATCTCACGCTTTGGGAGCCAAATATACATTAAAGTAACCCTACATTTCAGCACATAATCTATAGGTCAAACTACCCAAAAGATAAACTTAAATTTTCTTTACGATTTAATTCATGCACGGGAGCAATTAAAGCATATCTTTTTTTTGTACAACGACGCAAATTACTCCCTTTTTCCATTTTAATTAGATTGTTTTATCTTCCGTATAAAATTATCTTGAAGCTTTCACTGTGAGCACCTGTCTATCTTTATTACCTTGACACACACACACACACACACACATTAAATAACCACAGTCCTAAGGACGCCGTGACATGAACTTGACCTTGCACTCATTTCATTTACAACTACTCACACCCTACCCTAGTTTTTTTTTCCCTGCTATCTTCGTAAGGAAAAAAAAAAGCGTAATAAATTAAAACTATAATCAGCGAGTGTTCAAACAAATATGATGAACTATCTTATTAAGGTCGTTGCCGTCTAAGGGTGATAACTCAACGAAATACGGGTGAAAGTTCGTACAACGAAGTGAGAAATATGTGTTTATTTAACTTTTATTGATAAATACAGAATGCATAGCGTAATGGAATGTACAATTTTGAAAAATAAATCTTCATATTTTAATGAAGATTTCTTTTTCAAAATTGTAAATTCCATTACGCTATGCATTCTGTATTTACAAATTTTTGAAACCGATAAAAAATAAATGTTTTACGAAAGTAAAAAATAATTATTATTTCAAATGAATTTTTCATCCTAAAATTAATTATTTTCACTTGAAAATTTCAAAATCTCAACTAAGTAGGCCCGCCTCTACGATGTATAAGAAAGTTGAGGGTTGTAAGAAATCCGTCACATGACACTAAAAGTCTCCACTAGCTTATCTTTGCCTCGGCCACCTAGCTCAATCGCGGAGCTGTAGAAAGCTGTTTAATCAGCAAATACCATCGAAATCTGTTTTATAAATTAGTATTCTAAGGCACGGAGGTATGGGGGAGTCGCGACATCTTCACAGATAGCTGACGGCGATGGATTTCATTAAGAAGGTGGGCTACCTCAGGCTGACCATGTAGCCAGGAGTAGCTTAGAGTAGCCAGGAGAAGGTGGAGGGGGGGGGGGGTGAAGGGGGGAATGTTCTCACAAATGTTGACAGATGGGGTAATTATCTGATTTATTTTATGCGGCTCGTTTTTTTTTTACAGGGAACCCGAAAATAGAAACATTTTTTTTTGTATCAGAAGTTTTTTTTTTCCACGCCCAAGGCGTTATACAGGACTGCATACATCTCGCCCCACCCATACAAGGTTTGGGTTCTCTGGACAACCCCGGCCCAGATGTTATACAGGACCCCAGACCCTTCTATTTCTATCGGAAATCCACCCTACACAATGTTTTAGTTACTATAACCAACACAATGTTAAATTAAAAAAACAAACAACTCAAAACAACAAATAGGTACACGAAGTCCACTATAGCTAAGTGATTAATTAAATAATGCAAAATTTCTTCTTGTATAAACCATGTGTTTTGTGTTTAAAAAATGTATTAAATACGCGGTTATTAAATAAGCATCCCATTTCTGTGAACATCAGCGCGATATTTGCATCTTAAGCAGAAAAAGAAATATGGGTTAAAGTACTCGACCGTAGCGCCGCGGAAAGAGCGAGCAAGTATACTCGTGAGGTCACAGAAACGTGTTGATTACAACTGCGATATTTCGAAGCGGAAACGCACATCGGAAGTGTGGATTTATTTACAATTTCTTCTAAAAGGGGTCGGATGACCTACAGTGGCCAAGCTCGTTTGAACTAGAGGAGAAAATATAAGAGAGGGAGGAAAAAAAAGACAATATAATCGTGTGGTTGATAAGAGGTTATGAAAACACAATCGGGAGGTGTCTCACATTTCTGTCGACTCCGGTATCCCGTGGGGTGTGGCTGTCGACGGACGGAATCGAAGATGAACCCGAAAAGATGGAAGCACGGCGCTGAAATCAAAGGGCGTAAGCTCATTACGCCGAGGTGGTGTGGCGGGTCCGCGCAACTTGTAAGAGCCGTGGTCTGACAATGTAGCTTGCATGTGTACCCGGATTAACACCATCTGCGCATGCTCAAGCGCCGTGATGGGGCAGTTCAAAAGAGAAGGGGGATGGGGGAAGAGGCGTTGAAGGCTGGAATTGAGGCTTCACAGATGCCTGACACGTAACAGGCGTTACATCATGCAATTTGTTACACGGGCACTTAGGTGTAAGGGTAGGCAGCCAAGCTAACATAGAATACACTTGCTTACTAAAGTCAGGCAGTCACGCTAAGATAGAATACATATCAAGTCAAGCGGTCACGCTAATATAGAATACACTTGCTTACTAAAGTCAAGCAGCCACGCTAACATAGAGTACACTCGCTTACTAAAGTCAGGCAGTCACGCTAACATAGAATACACTCGTTTTCTAAAGTCAAGCAGCCACGCTAACATAGAATACACTCGTTTTCTAAAGTCAAGCAGCCACGCTAACATAGAATACACCTCAAGTCAAGCAATCACGCTAACATAGAATACACTCGTTTTCTAAAGTCAAGCAGCCACGCTAACATAGAATACACTCGTTTTCTAAAGTCAAGCAGCCACGCTAACATAGAATACACCTCAAGTCAATCAGTTACGCCAACATAGAATACACACGCTTTCTCGGAAATCGGTTTTTATACCAGTGGAAAGTACAAGTGAGTCAGGAACCCACCAGAGCTGGGTGGACTCAGTGACGGCCCACGGGCTCGACCCCGGGGATCCAAATTCGATACTTTCAGGTTAGCAGACGTACGCTCTACCATTTGACCACACCATTTCTTCCTATCACAAGCGTGTACTCCACATCTTGTTATGATCGCCGTATGTAAATTCTTAATGTGTGCTGGTAACCCTACCACCTTTTATACCGTCCCAGGCCTTGACATAACATTAACCCATACCATAATTTCTGCTTCTTCTTCTTCGTTCTTAATTCTATTCGAAGAAAGGTTCCATCTAACACAATTAAGTATCACGTGTCCACATGTTATGCACCATACAGGCCGTTGACTCCGATTTCAGCCTGCTTTTCTTTTTGGATTTGCTGCCATAGCCTTTGTCTAACCAAGAACAAACTACCAGGGAGTTGCTTGAGTTTGGAGTTGTCTCTCCCAGAAGAATTGCTGCCCCAGCAGCCTCATCTGAACGAGACTTTTCGATTTAGAAGCCATGAGCTTTACCGACTCGACCACGTCGGGCCCCACGCCACAATTAAATTTGTTGTAAAATTAATGGCGTTCTGCCATTATAATTACCAGTTTCCCAATTTTTAAAAATTTTGTTTTAAAAATTAATTGCTACAAATAAGCTTACCATCGTGCCATTTTTTAAAAATTCACCCCCCCCCCGTAACAAAGTAGTCCCTCCACCTCTCGAGGGGGAGGGTCCGTGTTTATGTGAACAGTCGTGACGCGACGCTAGGTAAATGAAAGGTCGACCTCGGGGTCAACAGGTACACCAGGAACGGTAACTAACACTGGTTTCATCGCCGTACGTACCGCTGTCTTAACACAAGCTCCGAGAGTATACACCTCCCACGGGCCGCCGCCACCCACACACCTCCCACACACCTCCCTGAGCCCCACTGTAGCCGGGCTGAAATTTATCGCTGGCCCCGTGTGGCCCTTAATGCAGGAGTTATGTTGTTGAAAAGATTGATGGTGTGGGGAGAGGAGAAACTTTAAATCCTGGCCACAAAAAAAAAAATGATTCCGACATCTTAGGGATTAGTCCGCGTAATCAGAAAGTAATCCGTTAATTCATCATTCAGTTGATTTGAATTGTGTTGTTGATTCAGAAGTGTATTTTTTTTTTAAAAATTAACCCGTGGAATTATTTTTAATTTGTAATAATATTGAACAAAACTTTCCAATTATGAGAAAATGTTTATGTTTAAGATTTCAGAACAACGAACCTATAGAGAAAAGTGTTAGCCTTAATAATGGGTTTAAGATTTTTCAAATTAGAGCTAAACATTAAGTTATAACTAAAGTGACGGTTATGGCTAGGGTTTAGTTATTACTTCGTCTTATTTCTAAAGAACAATTTTCCAAGATAAAAAAAAAAAGCAGTAAACCAGTTTCAAATACAACAATACACTGTATAACAACAATAAACACTATAGAATTAGGCTTTCAACAACAAAAATGCTCAATTCGATTTCGCTAACTCGGCCGGATTTATTTTCTTCACTTTGTTGTAAAGGCGAAGATGAGCCCAGATCACGAGCGTAAAGACGAGAGCTAAATATTTATTAAACTCCCAAACGCGCGGGATTACATTACGATTGGTCCAAAGTTGTGTGGTTTTTTCCCCTGTATGAAGCCTTGAACCAATCAGCCCTCTGCAGAAGCTCAAGGAAGGTGGTAAATATTTAGGTTTTATCCTCGCTTAGCTCCTCATGTGGTTATTTTTAAAAGCTTGACAAATTCGGTACTTGCAGCAGGAGTGAGTTTAGTCAGTGGTGAGAGTATGCTGTAAAGATGGATTTGACAAATTCTGTACTAATTGCACTTTCGTTAACTTTCGTAGCGACTCTTCCCGGCGCCCGGGGACAAACTTTCAATACGGCGCCCCCCCCCCCCCCCGGGACAAACCTTCAATTTGGCGCCCCTCCCTTATATATTTTTTAATATTCATAATGCAAAGCTGCAGTTAAAATGAGCTTTTAATTTTTTTCAACCCATTTTGGCGCCCCTTTGGGTCGGCGCCCGGGGACATATGTACCCCCCCCCCCCTACGCCTCTGGTATGGCTGTAAAGATGGATTTGACAAAGTCTGTACTAATTGCACTTTCGTTAACTGAGAGTATAGCTGCAAACATGCAGTAAGGTGAATTTCTCGATCCCCTTCACCCTTTACCACTATATTTAACTGATGCTTATGGATGGGGTTATGCCGGGTTAAGATGGCCTAAACTAAACTAGAATTTATCCCCATGGCCGACTTCAGATAAGCTGAGGCTAAAAACTAGGGGGGAGATGGGTAAAAAGTGCCTCTGTTAGAATATTCTTACAGCTTTACCCAGAACCTGTTATGGATAAAGTAGGATCCCATAGACTCAAGACAAAACGTTCACTTGTGGAGCTCAGATGTGGATATAACGCAAGTACATTACAGGGTCAAAGGTTAGCTTTGACATTTGTCAACACCCACACACACTTTAAAAAAAAAAGCAACATATTTTTTTAATGAACTCACAGCATACGAGTTAAAATGTCACTGTGGTTCTGAAAATTTTTGACAACCAAAGACAATTTTTTTTAAAGCCACAACATTTTTTTTTTTAAATTCGGGAAAATCCGCCAGAAACCGCGGGAAAAATTGTGAAGATGTGTGCAGACTTCGTGTAAACACGTGCGCGCCCGTCTGTTTTCTCATGATGTGATGTGAATTATTCATTCACAAATGGCACCGAGGCAGAAGTCGTGTTGTCAATTGAGACGAACGGAGGAACAAAGAGCAGAGAAATTACAGCATGCGGGGGGGGGGGGACCCTCAAAGAACCCCGCGGTGCCCCGTCTCTTGACACGGCCCTGACCGCATGCTCGCACCCGCTGCGGTACGGTCTGGTCTCGTGCACGGCAATACATGGAATTTGTTCTCATCAAACATCGGCACGTTTGTGGTCTCATAACATTTTAATTTATAAAGGATAACCAAAGTGTTCTACTAAATTTTGATGAGTTCAATTTCCCTGAGTCCACTCAGCTCTAATGGGTACCCGGCTGAGCATAGTGCTGACAACAACATCCCTTCATAATCCAAGGTCACACATATGAACTCTATCTGTTCTTGAGTTCTGAATGGAGGAATTTAGTTCACTTACAAGATTAATGAATGGGACGGCGTGGCCTAGCGGCGGAGCTAGACTGCTAACCCGATAGTTTCGAGTTCGAATCCGGGCTCAAGTTAATGGAACGTCCCAGCTCTGATGGGTACCTAACTCACGTTAGGGAAAGTAAAGGCGGCTGGGCATAGTGCTGACAACACTATCCCTTTATATGCCGAGGTCAAGAAACATGAACTCCACTTCATCTGCCCAATGGATCGTTAGGTCTAAAGAAGAAATAATTAAGGACGTACTGTAAAAGCGATTCAACAAAATATAATATTTTAAGTATGTTTTTAAAATTATCATTGTTAAAAAATAAAACCATCCAGTTAAGACTATCCTAAAAATCGATTCTCGAAAGAAAAAAGTTTTTATAAATGTTTTTTGTTGTGTTCTACATTTCCAGAAGAAGAACAGCTGTATTTAAACAATAAAAAAAAATTCATATTTTTATTTTACCCTCATCTGGGTGTTTATTCCATCTGACTCATTAAACACGTGCTGATGGGAGATGGTGGCATTGCCAGCACCAAAAACTGATACAACGCCAGCTTGTCAAGTTCTTACAATCGCCAATCACGTCCGTGAGTTTTTGGTCTCACAGAGAGAAGGATATAAAAAACCTGGCTAGATAGTAAGCTGCTAACAAAGTAAAATATGCCGAAGAAGCTGATCTGCATATTTTATGGGGGTGGGGGGGGAACTAAGATGGTGTAGCATGTTCTATTGGACACCAATATGGTGTGTATGTTGTATGGGGGACCAATATGGTGTGTTCGTTGTGAGACCAAGATGACGTGTATGTTCTATGGGAGACCAAGATATTATGTTTTATGGGAGACCAATATGGTGTGATTGTTCAATGAGAGACGAGGATGGTGTAAATGTTGTATGGGACACCAAGATGGTGTGTTATATGGGAGACCATGTTGGTGTGTTATATGTGACACCAATATGGTGTGAATGTTCTATGGAAGACGACTAGATGGTGTCCATTATGGTGACCATGATGGTGTACATGTTATATGGGACACCAAGATGGTGTGTTAGTTGTGAGCACTATGGTATGTATATTCTATGGGACACCAAGATAGTGTGTATATTCTATGAGACACCAATATGGTGTGAATATTCTATGAGAGACCTCTATAAGCCGTGTGCAAGAAGTTTACATCATGGTGTCTGGTTTATATTACCATGTTCTGAAGTTTGGCTTTAGACGAGAACTCGGTAAATAAGCGGGGGTCTCCGTGATAAACAAAGGCTCCAACGCGAGCTAAACAAGCATAACTGTCGTGGGTGGCGTGTCGGATAGTGATGGGAAAATAGCGTACGTCAGAGTTAAATAGAGTATCGGGGCTAGAAAGAACCTTAAAAATGCTAAATAAAAAACTTGAATATGAATTCACAAACATAGCTTGGAGATTTGTTTAAAATAATGCATTTGAAAGTGGAATCATTTGCAATTTTAGAATACCTCATGAAACCATCTCACATAGAGGACGAGGTGCGTAGTAGTGGATTTGACACAAGGTTGACTAAAACCTACTGTCAACTGTGATGTTAAAAAACAGACGAGGATTGCAAAATTCTTCGAGTTATGAGTCTACGGTTATTTTTTGTACCCCGGGTACAAGATGGTGTGTATGTTGAATATAAAGGATGCTTTGTTTTTTCTGAAATGACCAGACCACTACCGTCTTTTGTTAGTTGAGTACCAAACTAAATGACTAAATAAAACTGTAAAGTAAAAATCCACTTTAATCTGTTTCATATTTTAGTTAAATCCAGTATACATGAACAAGTTTATCTTGAGAAAGTTTAAGTTGTTTAGATTAACTTTTTAATACCGATGAAGAAGACACCGTACTCTCTAAAGTTTTGAAGTAATTAGAGTTTAATTAGTACTCGCTCGACTTCAGTCAATGAGCCAGCGACATTCTTCGGACAATACCAACACAACTCAAGCAAATACGAACATAACTGAAGCTACAGGAAAAAGAAAAAAAAAAAAGCAACTACTACATAGCATTGAAAGTTCACCAAAACCTACCACAAAACTTGAACGATGTTCACGTTTAAGAAAACAAAACAAATCAAAATGCTGAAGGAAGTAAACAGACGTTTGAATGGAGGTTAGTCGCGTTTATTTACGTGAAGTTGCGATCCAAAAACCGAGACCTACTTTACTAACTAGAACACCCCAAATTGTAAAACAAGACGGGACGTACTTGTACCACGTCCATTGTTTAAATAAACAAACTGACTCGCATGCACGCGGAGATAAAACTTGAAGCAACGAGTTGAAACCGTTGACGACTAACTCAGCTAGAAGAACAGAAAAAACATTTAGTTTGATAGCTTTTTTCTAATCTTCATAGCTGTATACTTAGAGACGGCGTAGTCTGGCATGAATGATGAGCATGATTGCAAACTGCAAAAGTCCAGAATTCGGTCTCCGGGTCGATGAACTGTTGACGTACAATGTTGTTACCATGAATGTAGTCTATATGACAACTGTCTTTTAAAGCAGTCTTTTTTTTCTAACGACATTAAACTATCTAATGACGCCTAGGTGAGTCACCACATGCTAGAATGAGCACATATAGGAGAGACAAAATGAGCAAATCGAATGGCTCATAAAAGAGCCAGAATGAGCAAATTGAATGGCTCATAAAAGAGCAAGAATTAGCAAATCCAATGGCTCATAAGAGAGCCAGAATGAGCAAAACGAATGGCTCATAAAAGAGCCAGAATAAGTAAATCAAATGGCCCATAAAAGAGCCAGAATGAGCAAATCGAATAACCACACGGAGTAACACCTAAGACAGCCCTAATGAGCACATAGAATGGCACCTACGGCAGCAACCACGTGCAAGCATGAGCACAGAATACCACGTGGTCATACCCTGACCCTAACGCACGGCACCGCTTTTCTCCCACCTCTGGTGTAGACAAAATGTGCGTGTCTGCGACCTTGAATCAAGGGCAGACGGGGAACATGTGCCCATGGATTAAGATAACACAGCATAAAAAGGTTGGTTCCTGTTCTCTCCCAGCCCTCCCCCCCCCCCCCCCCCAGGTATTTTTTCCTTCTAATTGTTCCGCCTTACAGAAGACATTAATTCGGGTTGGGGAGGACGGGGATTCATAATTTTTAATTTTCATCCCTACAGATCCACTTTTAAAACTAAGTAAATCAACAGAAATACTAATATAATTCCATAATGCACAAAATAACTCCTCAATACCCGCTAAAATACTTTAAAAATCCCACATAACAACAAAAATAATTTTAATAATAATATTCTACAGATGAGCTTAAAAACGTCTCAAGTTCTCTAAATCAACCAAAATACTTCTTTATTAATCGGCTGTCATTTACTCGCGATGCTGGTTAACTATAAACCAGTTATGTGAACGCACTTGCTAAAATTTGGGTCATTTTAATTACTCAAGAAAACTGAAGACAAAGCTATTGCTGCAACGATAATTAGCTTGTTTTTTTTAGCTCCCCCCCCCCCCCCCCCCCTCACCTCGAAGCTTTATAACTTGAAAATAAACTAACTTGTTGAAGGTGTAAAGATTTTAGCATTAATTTCTACAAAAGCTTTTCAAAGTTTGTTATGTGCTAAGTTACTAAAAAAAAAGAAAAGAAAAGAAAGACGCCGAACAATCGTTTAGCAGCGTCATCGCTAATTACTTCTAAAAAGGGGAGATAATTAGCATACGGTAATTAGCATACAGTGACTTCCCTTTAATGCTGTTTGTGCAATTTTCTGCAGTGGTTTCCCAACAGGAAACAATTAGTCCAGAAAGGAGGAAAGAAGAAAAAAAAAATTCTATTGACAAAGCATAGTTGGTGAAGTCAGCGACGGCTTGAGCTTGGTGTATTACTTAACCAACTCCCCGGCAAAACACACCTGTTCTGTTAAGAACGCTGCACGGAGGTAAATACCGAGAGGGGTGGGGAGGGGGGGGGGAGTGGAGAAAGTAAATGGAAAATCAATTACTTCAAAGAAAAGAATAATATAGACAATAATAAAAACCAAGACGGAAACTTGTAGAGTGTTGGTTTTTTATTTTTATTTAAAAAAAAAAAGCTCTAGAAGATTCCGTTTAAAAATTCCACGAGAGTTTGGGGAAGGTTTAGAAAGAATGACCGGGTGGGTCTATTTGATGAAAAATGAACTTGGTACAGTAAGTCAAACACTACGTACACGTTTTCACGTTATATATATATATATATATATATATATATATATATATATATATATATATATATATATATATATATATATATATATATATATATATGTATATATATATATATATATATATATATATATATATATATATATATATATATATATATGTGTGTAAACTCTAAGATGCATTATATTCATTGTGAAGCTGAATCGAAGGAAGCTGAAGATTTTACAGTTTAACGCTAGTCTGGTATCAACATTTTATTTGGTACGTAGAGTACATTTATAACAACATTTTAATTTAAACACGAAAAACCTCCTATGGATATTATAGCTATCATTTGTTTATCAACTTAATTAATCTATTGCTTATGTAGGTCTTTCGTTGCCAAGATATGCATTGTATGAAGCCGTTTTTAATTACCCACTTTTTTGAAGTTGAGCGCATTACGCAAGTTTGTACGCCATACATCTATAAAAGAAACGTTAAGCGTAGAGTGTTTTAAATTACTTTATTCTTCAAATGCTGGTCCATGCAGTAAACAAGTTATTTACTAATATGTGCCTTTAATCCTGATCCTTACACTAATCCTAACTCTAACACCTAATCTAGAACTAATCCTGATTCTCGTAATAGTCTTATCACTAACGCTTACCCTAGCGTTGAAACCCAACAGAAAGAAACACCTCCAAACTATATTTAATAGCCTAACCAAAGCACAAAAAACTACCGCAGTAATCAATTTATTTGCGCATGAAAAAAAAAAAATTGCTGACTAATCGATATATTGTAGTCGGTCAAATGCAAGCCAAGCGATTTAAAATTAAAAAAATTCTGATGCAAAAAAAAAAAAAAAAAAAAAAAAAAATTAAAATTCATGTCTTCCCCTTCCAATCTGTATCGCCAAAAGTGTTGAAGTTTCCTGTGAGCCGAGTGATAATCTTTGATAAAACCAATCCCGCGGGGTGTCCGGCCCCTGACCTAGAAATAATCCCCGGCATCTGGCTGCGTCTTCAGTCTAGACCGGCATTAAAACCGGCAGTAGATTAGCCGGCGAACAGGGTTCGTTATATTCCGTGTGTACCTGGCTATCTACGTGACCCCGGCGGGATTTCCTGGGTTATGACGGGTTTACAGTTTACCTTACATTTTATAGCGCCGGTTACACGAGAATCTCGGCCGCTGAAACCTACCGTTGCGTATAACACTGATGTATTGTATAAAAAAAAGCGAAAAAATTTAGATGGTTAAATTAAGTTTCATTAGAGTTCTTTGACGGTGTAGCCTATATAAGTCAAAATTTTAATTTAATGAAGTCGAAAGTTAAAGAATTTCAATCTAAAAATCCGAAGCAAGATTAAAAAAAATAAAACTGTAATCGTTGGAGGCTAAAGACCTTAAAGGTATAAAACGAGTTACTGCCTTTTTGCATTAAGAAAGTGACTTAACATATAAATCTCAGTTGAATTCTATGTATTAAAAACTAAAGATCTATTTTACAGATGAAGTAGAGTTCACCTGTTTCTGTGACCTCGGCCTACGAAGTGATAGTGTGTTCAACACAATGCTCAGCTTCATTTACTACCCCTAACAACAATAATCAAACCTGGGATCTAAACTCGAGAATTTCTAGGTTAGCAGTCATACGCCCTACCATCCGACCACGTCGTTCCATTGCTTATTGTGTAGACAAGCTTAAAATAATGAATCACTGTGTCTAATTATAGCCCAAAAATCAATAAATACCCAACATGCTTACATTTTTGTGTGTGGAATGGGCAAGTCAAAGTCTTGCAATGACATTCCTTCGATTGTATCAAAAACCTGCACTCCACAGTGTAACGACCCGCGTTGTATTCACTCCAGTCGTAAGTCAATAAATAACAGGGGGCAGACAGACAGGAATATGTAAAGAAAAAATAGGACCTGTCTCGTTATTGTCAATCGGACGTAATAGGCTGTCTGGCTCTATAAATCATGTTGGGATATTTGCGTAATTATTTACATTTTGGGGGGCTGAGAATCACAGACTCATGTATTACAGGACAGGTAAAAAATTAGCTCACCTCACATGAGAGTGGAAAAAAGAAGCTGAAAAAACAAGATCAAAGCGTTACGCGACCTTCATAGGGTGTTGAGTGAAGTAAAAGTGTGTGTGTGTGGGGGGGGGGGGGGGGGGGGTGACGGAGATATGAAAGTCATGTACATCAATATAATCCTCACCTAGCACCCACCTACATGTACATAATACTCATCTAGCACCCATGCACATCGTATATATATATAATATATGTATATATATATATATATATATATATATATATATATATATATGTATATATGGTATTTACGTATTTCACCATAGGACGTGTGAAGTGATTCTCAATTAGAAAGTGACGCCATATTCTTTGAGCAAAGAAATACACTTCAATATCTCCATTATTTTGACATAATTCTACAGTTTTTGTGTGTGCTTGGTTGAGCTGTTTTGGAATTCTGCCAAAATTTATGAGTTCGGTTGCCCCGATTGGCCGATTGGGAAAGAGAAGAGAAAAACACATTTTAAAAAATTAATTTCCATTCTTGCAGACTACAAACTAAAATTAGGCGTAATGGCTGATAGTTCCGGTGATTAGTTACGTTGCAGAGGTAATTAAGAAATAAATTCATTTGTAAACAAGCACTGATTAAGTTTTTTTTAAATACGTGAAAAATAATTTTAAAAATAATAATAAAACAGTTGATTCCTCCCCTCCCCCCTGTTATTTTATATAGTTTGCTTAAAACGGCTTTATAATGATATACACATGACTCGCCTATACAAATGTATGCGAGTAATTTCATTTTGTGTAGACAGCGGTGTACACTTTACGCTATTCCAATGTGTACAGTTATCGTACACGGCAAAACGGTAATGACTCGGCTGATCAAACACGCTGGCTTGGCTCTCCGAGATGAAGAAAATAATAGGCGAGTATTTGAATGTAGTTGAGTGAACTCGTATTTGGAGTTGACCGTGAGATCATTAGCGGGGTCATTATGCTAATCATGGGGCTGACCATGCTGGTGGGTACACACAGTGGGAATTGGATGAGCAGGGGAGGCGTGGAGAAAAGGTGTGTGTAGGGGAGGGGATGGGGGGGGGGGTAAGTGTGATTAACATTAAAATGTAAATCGGAGAGAGGACCACGGCCGGACGGATAGTGGTGTGAATATATATATATATATATATATATATATATATATATATATATATATATATATATATATATATATATATATATATATATATATATATATATATATATATATATCTTGAGAACCTCCCCATGTGACAAAGTCCTTTGAGTTAAATTCTTTATTGTACTTATTAATCTATGTTAAAGGTCTTAGAAGTCGGAATGTGTTCCCTATCGGTAGAAAATTTCTTGTCGCCCCCATTCCCACAGCCCGCGTCTTCCCTTTATGCTAATAAGCGATCATTAAATCTCTGCTGCGTTCTGTCGTAAAACAAGACGCGGCCTAAATCACCTTGGACGAATTCAATTTCTACAGTCTTAACCGCTTCATTATTTTACCTTGCTTTTTTTTTTCGGTGTTCTATTCAATAACATAGGCCGAATTCAACAATAAAAAAAACGCATACTATTTTTTAATAGTGGAAAATAAAAAATAAACAAAAGAGAAGAAAAAGCAACTCAAAGTTAAGCGTGTTAAAAACAGGGACGTGATATATACAAAAAAGCCTTTTGTATATTACAAATACATAAAAACAATTTTTTCTCTTAAAGCCATTTCAACTTTTTAAGATACACACGTGTTTACACATTTTTTAATTAAATCAATACCTTTATATTTAAAAAAAATTCCTGAACAAGATTAATGCAAATTAAATATTGAATGACTTATCATCTTATGTTATAGATACAATTAGTGACAAGGATTAACGTCTTATGAGAGTATGTATCTCATAATTGCATAATAACACGACTCATGGTTAAAAAACCCTTCTAAATTAAGTTACAAAAATATTTCATAGCTTCTGATTATAACATTTAATGGGTGTTTTATAAAAAAATATATTTAAACAAAAAACAACAGATTTTAAAAAAAGATATTTCTAAGACGTTCTCAAGAAAAAAACCTTAGCGAAAGTCTGAAAGAATGTAATTACCAGAAAGGAATGGATAAATATTATCCAGCCGTGTTGGTGAATTTGCCGCGCGGGCTTACGTTTGGCGTGGAGGTGACGTAACCGCGCGTGTACACATATCCCGTTACGTCACTGGTATTTTAAGAGTTGACTTTGTTTGTGTCAGCAGACGGCAGGACTCAAGTGAAAGCTGGTTCGGATGATCCTACGGCTCCTGGAGAGGGCGTCACTTCGGAGAGGGGTGAACGCCCAGTATTGTGTGACTCGTTTATTGTGTTGTAATACTTAGCGCTGGGGTGTTTGTCTTTCTTGATGTCTTGTGGTGTACTTGAGGAATTTTTCGGTAGGAGATGGATTCTTTAAATAACATGACCCGGATAAAAAAAAATTCGATTAAGATGGGTGTGGTTGGAAGGGGGGGGGGGGGGGGGGGAGAAATATGTTTATTGAAAGGGTAGTATTTTTTCTGTATGTATGTGGGGATGGGGGAATAGTGTAGGGAGAGTGTTTATTGATTTAAAATCTTTACAACAACTTTGTTACAAGAAATCTATTTCGGTTACAAAGACTGTGAGAAATGAGGGGGCTATGAGGGGAGAAATTAGAATAAAAGAGACATTTTAAAAATAAAATTGATAAACAAATTTTTATAAGGATGAATAAAAAATACTAAAGCCATCTCAAATCTTTCATCATCTTAAAGTGATTGTTAATGAATACAGTGCGGCAACATTTTTAAATTAAGGTGAACGACATTTCTAAGCTACCAAGGTAGATGGGTTAAAACGTAGACCCGACACCCCCCCCCCCCCTCCCAAATTTTTTTTTCAAATAGGCCCATCACTTGACCCTGCGAGCTGTGCCCCGTGGGTCTGGCTACCAGATTTACCGTTGAACAGACCACATACGCCGAGTTTTAAATAAACCGTTTTTTTTTTAACGGTGATCTGGACGCCTGTCCGTCTCACCGATACAAAATCGGGTCACTGTTTCAGTAGGCTTAGTTCGCTGTTAAAACAGTCGGAAGTGACGTTATATTTTTTTCCAATCATGAAATTAGTAATTAATAATCAATGTTGAATTCCACCGATCAAGCTAGTTTAAAGCAATCAATCACGGATATAATCCATTCGAATGGGTTTTAAAACAGCGTGCTAATAATAGCTATGATTTAGACAAATGATTTTAACAAATATAATTATACTTTGTCTCATTATAGTGAAGGTATAAACATGGCCAGACCTAGGGGGTACATGAGTAAGGATTTAGGCACTCCCATCCCTCAATAGTTCCGGGTATATATATATATATATATATATATATATATATATATATATATATATATATATATATATATATATATATTTATGTATATATATCTATATATATATATTATATATACAACACACACATATATATACATATAAATGTATATATATATATATATATATATATATATATATATATATATATATATATATATATATATATACAACACACACATATACATAAGCACCCCAAAACTTTACATTCGTATGTATCTTTCACCTATTTTAACACTACGACCCAAAACTCCGCATCAGTACATATTATCTTTTGTCAGTTTGATCGCTTGCCATTCTACAACATGAAGATCCGTTAGTCACAGTCACAGTGGGGGACTTGCAAAGTACCAAGCGGTGACGTGGTAACAAGGTCATTAATAGACAATTAGAACGTCTCCAGCGCGGGCCGAACGTGTTTGTGGCCGGCCCAGAGACATACTTCTAATGACCGCTGGTACCGTAATGTTACTTGATAGTGGTCTAACTGCCTCGTTAATCATTCGAGTGTCTCGACTCGCTTTACTAGTGATTGATGCGGTTTGTCTTTGTTACTTTTCTTTTTAATTATGCTTTAAAATATTTGTATAATTATAGTAATAATAATAATAACAACAACAATAATAATAATTATTATAATTATAATTAAAGTATTAATATTAATAACAGTTACAAATGCAAACATAATACTCATAATAATCATTAGTAATAATCATAGAAATAATCAGACAAATTATATAAATCACATGAACCTTTAAAATAATAATCTTAGTAATGACCATAATAGCCGAAAAAATGCTTAAACGAATCAGGTTCTTGATCTTCCTTTAGTATTTTCTTTTTTTAAAACCATTTCTAATTTATATTTTAAACAGGGCCGTATACAAATGATAGATGCCGTTAAAGTTATCTTCAAAATTCATTTTTCCACCTCTAAGACCCATTCCACATTCCTGTCACAAAGTAGAATCTAGTACGGGTATATTCGCGTTACTGCCGATACTAATGTGAAAACGCAAACAAACTTGCGCACGCACGCCTGCGCGAAGAGAAACGTCTTTACATCGCAAAGTTTTAATAGCAAAAAAAAAAAAAAAAAAAATCACATTTCTGCAGCTACGGCAAAAGAGATCGCGACGTAAGCGGGATATGACTCAAGTTTGTGTACACCTACCAGCATCGCCGGCACTTACATAACCTGACACGTTCGTCGCCCCCACTGCTACTTATCACCCCCTGGCTGGCGAGCCCCCATGATTCGCATGTTGGCTAATAGCTGTTAATCACGAGAGGCTGTGGCCGATTAATCACGCGTCTTGTTGTTGGCAGCTAGAGGGTTAAGACGGGACGACCCGGCGAGGGTTAATGACAAACACGCGTCTAAAAATGGCACCTGTTTCTTACTCGTTGCTGAAGTCACTCACTGGTAATAGAAACTTCTATTGTCCGCAATTGGGCGTAGTTAGCGCTCGCCTAATTACTGATGACATCAGTTTTCTTCTATTTTCTACTTTCCTTACGGTCAAATGACACACACGAGAAGCTGTGAGACCAAATGATAAATAGGAGAAACCGTGAGAGCTAATTTCGCAGATCGCCAGCTAGAGATTACGGTGACCAATCACAATTTTCACATGCATTGATTGGAGTCGTTACTTCCACACTGTGAAGTGGTCGTTTTTTTTTTTCTCTTTTTTTTTTAACGGCCAAATTAATTTCGGAATAATCCCCAGCCCCCTCGTTGCATGTAAAACGAAATAAAATCTGACGGCTAATTGTAAGCCGGAGGCCTCTGGCAAATACAAAGAATGGCGGGATGGGGGGAGGGGCAGAGAATTAATTTAAAATACGGAGAAAATTAACTTTAAAGGCATAGTGGCAGAAGCGAAGCTACTCATTCTGGTGCCCGGGGTAAACTACTAGTTTTGCGCCCTCACCCCGTTTTGTATACAGTTATTTACGTTAGTAAAAAGCGCCCCCACCCCCTTTGGAAAGTAGGGAGGGGGGGGGGGGGCTTTAACTAGTCCGTTTGTGTTATAATGTCACACAATTGATGTAGAAAACGGTTAAATTAGTCAGGTAAGCAAAGCAATAGTCTGTTTTCTTAACTTTGTATAATTCAGTTACGCAGATCAGAATGTGCTTTATTTTTTTTCTTCGCAAGGTGGGTATTTAAATACATAATGTCAATACTTTTTGGTGCTTCTCATTATTGATACTCTCGAGACTATCTTTATAAAGCTCCACGCATGGGTTTTACAATCCACTTTATCTTATTTTAAATTTGAATTTAAACGTAACCATATCGTAACGATATCTATTCTTTAGCCTATACTAAAAAAAGAAATTCTGAAAACTGGCAAATGAATATGCTTGAGTTCGAATCCCCAAGAATTCCTAACATGTTCCAGAGTTCTAAAAAATACCCCCTTCAAACAATGAACAGAGATCCAGCTGTCATACATGACAAGATTGGTTAAGACAAGGGTCCATGTCGGGATGATTTTGTGTTTCCAATCCTCCGAATGCCATCACTCACCGACCGAGCCCGCTGCCGATCGGTCGAGGGGGGCGACACAAGACACGGCATGACGACTGGGAGTGGTGCTACGGCGCCTCGACTCCACCGGCTGACTCCGTTGAGTCACTTGGCTGACTCCGTCACTTCAGATAGCTCCCAAGTACCGCTTAATCTGGCCGTGAGCGTCACCGGCCTGACGTGGGAGGTGACTGATCTCAAGCGCTGGCGTGAACACGTTCATCAAAAAACCACTTCACGCGCCACTTGCGCGGGATTGTAACGGTATCTGCTCGACCGAGCCGGAAGTTCGTTGTCAATGGCAACAGACGTTCGGCTGATTTAATGAATGAGTCGTCACTTGCATGAGTGATTTTTTGTGTCGTTGGAAATAAACACTTAAATCAGAGGGCTAATTTTGTAACATGGAAGCTCCGCAGTTAAAATCTGCGATGCAGTTTGTAAGATTTATGTTTAAAATTTATCTTGCCCCCATTATTAATAGTAAAATATACTCTTTATGTGGTTTAAAACTTGTATCCTATCTTTTCAGCAAACAGTACTTAAATTTCATACTTTCGCTTTCTTACATAACTTTTTAGTACTGAAATTGACATGTCTAGGCTATTTTATGAAAAATTATTTAATAAAAAAAAATACAAGTTGAAGAGGAAATTTATATCATGTTTTTATTTACAGAGTGATTATATCGTGTTGTTTTTTATTTACTGAGTGATTTTATAAAAATAAACACATGATCTTTACCAATAATTTTTTGTGTGTGGAAAAAAAAAACATTCTTGTTCTAATGATATTGTACTTGTAAGCTTTGCTTACCTGTGAAATCTACCTGGAGAATATAAGCCATAAAGACGTTTCGTAAACGACATCGGAGTCTTAAACTGTTTTAGACAAAAATCTTCGTGTGTGTGGGAGCCGTTAAAAGATACTAAATCTGTGTTTCATACGAAAGCGTAAGCAGATTCGCGAGTTAAACAATTTCGTTAATGGGATTTAAGGTATTTTAACGGCCTAACTGTACCTCGAGAAAGTGCAACAAAGTGTAAAATATAAAGTCGGCAAGCACTCTTAAAAACAAAAATACAGCATGGGTGAACACATTAGCTTGTTTTACGTAAAGTGCACGTGTATTATTACTTCGTCTGATTTAAAGAAACAAACATCTAATAATGTGTCTTAAAATTAAAGTCAAGAATGAACAACACACATTTTTAATGTTGTTTACAACATAACATTTTATGAATTTACTAGATAACAGGATAATGTGTGTATTTTTTCCTTATTCGAGTACTTTAACAAATTCTAATGCTTCCACTTTCAATATATCAAACAATCAGCAATAAATCAAATTCACCATCAATTCCTTTCCTGCATTCGTCGATTTCCCTTTTTTTTTTTATTACAACAAAAAAAAAAAAAAAAAAAGTCCTCAAAACAGCCCCCCCCTCCCCCCCCATTTTCTTAGATCGGGTTATCCAACTCAGATGAAGCCCCACGGAAGTGGAATCCTATTTTTGAATGCTTGCGCACCACCAATCCGCACAGTGCGCAGGCCGAGATCAACGGAAACCATCCAGCCATTTTGCGCGCCACACGCAAGACAATGCGCACTTAGCATCTGAAAACACTGGAGGCCCGATAGAGTCAAAACATATGAAAACAATATGGACATCTATCCACATCCGGGTCTGGTGTAGAATTCCACTCTAACGAACTGACAAGGGTTAAGATATTTCGGGAATATTCTGTACTCTAGGTCGTGCAAGTGTTGAACATATTCTCACAGCGGAGTCAGTACACTGCAAACAATACGAGTCAGTAGCGTTGACGTAGAACTTGAGAAATAAGTGCATTTCAGCTATTGCTGCTTAGGTTTAGACTGGTGTTAAGTTGAGAGTTACAAATGATTGATTTTTGCTGAATTCAGGAATACTGGATAATTTGCTAGACAGGTGTAAATAAGTGGACAGCAGAAGTAATGTTCCCTTTACGAACCTAACGATCCACGGGGAAAGTAAAAATATAGAGTTCACCTGTTTTCGTGACCTCGGCGTATGAAGGGATAGTGTGGTCAGCACTATACACGGACGCCATTACTTTTCCTAACGTGCGTTAGGTACCCGTCAGAGCTGGGTGGACTTGACTTGAACCCGGATTCGAACTCGAGATTTTCGTGTTAGCAGTCTAGCGCTTTACCGTTAGAATGTACACTTTAATTAGCACTTGCAAGTCTCATGACAAAAAAAAATAATTAGCGAATGAGAATTATCCACACAAAACACAAGCGTGTGTTAATATAATGTCGTCAAGTCTGTCTATAAAAAAAAAACCACGCAGGAAACCCAAGAAAATCAAATCTTTAACGAAATGTAGACATTAACATTGGAATTTAAATTGTCTTGAGCAGACTAAATTTTAAATGTAAGCTTAACATTAAATTAAAATATATAATTAATGTAGTCAAATTTGTAAAAAAAAAATTGTTTAAAATTAGTCGAAAATGGAAAATCAAATTAAAAAAAAAACACCTGTAAAAATTTCTGCTCATTTCCACACAACATATCAGCCTTGACCGCCATCACCAGCAACTGACCTTAGATCATAGATTGCCTTTAACCCCTTGGTTATCAGAAACCCGGGTTCAAAAGTTCGAGTTGATCAGTACAAAAGAATGAGCTCTCCAATAGGACAAGAGTTACAGCACTAATCACACAGGTGGATCAAACATGTGGCTGTTATCTTCAGCATCAGTGTCGTGGTTGTCGCGGACGTTCGCGTTCACGTTTCGCACCAGCTATTTAACACAGAATTTACACCAAGAAACAAAAAACTTGAACTTTCTTGTTGTCTTTGTGAAAATCTTTTTTTGGGAAACATGGTGGCTAATTATCATTTTTTTTTGGGGGAGAGGGGGGGGGGGGGGGGGAGAGGGGGGGGGGAGGGTGTTGCATTCAAAACTTTTCTCAACATAATCTGAGTGAGGATATTCGAAAATTTCCCCTATTTCAGCCCAATGGTGAGATTCGAAACTTTTTCCTACATCATCTCTGTGAGGAGATTCCAAACTTTCCCCTAAATTACTTATGTAGGGAGATTCGACACTTTCCCCTACATCATCTCTATGAGCCTCGTCCACTAAGCGTCGCTTCTCGTTTGTCTGAAGAGCTGTGTACCTGGCCACCTTTGAGCTGTTACTTCAAACGATAACCTCCCGACTCTTAATTACCACCTTCATGTACGGCCCTGAACCAGGTGAGTGACCCCCCACCCCACCCCTAAACCTCCTACAGTAGTTGACTTTATGACGCGGTGATATATAAATAAGAAAAGTGAAAACGTTGAAAGGTATGAGCCGGTTGGTTATTGTGGTGGGGTGGTGGAGAGGGTGGGGGTGAGGGTGGAGGAGAGGGTGGGGGTAGTGGTGCTGACTTGAGGATTTCACAGTTAAGGTAGGCATATTAGAAGTTGCTGGAATGCTTTTATTTAGCGTTGGGTAGAGCGGGTTGGCTTAGTGGTGCGTTCCTGGACGTGTGACCATAGAGGAATTTATTGGGTTTTTAAATTAGTGAGCTTTTTGTTTAGGTCTATAGTGGCCCAGGTGTAAAACAAAATTTGTTGAGTTACACACATTTAAACTAAACTTTTATTAAACTTTTATTACAAGAAAACTAAAATGCGCATACTTTCCATTCAGTATTAAGCTGAATTGAGGTGTATTTAACAGAAGATGCTATTGGGCTGACAAATGAAAGACACTTAACTGAGATTAACATTATCCGTTTCTTCATTATTATATACGTATTCTGTAGTAAAAAGTATAAAAAAGAGCTAAGTTCCTCTTTTGAACTTAATAATACATATGGCAGATGAAGTAGAGTTCTCGTTTCTTGATCTCGGTAAACAAAAGGACGGTGTGGTCATCACTATGAACAGCCACCTTTACTTTCCCTAACCTGAAGATTGGAGTCACAGATCCGAACTCGAGACTCCGAATAGCAGTCGTTCGCTCTACCACCCGACCACGTCGTCCCATTCTGTATTGCCTGTAGTCATTCTATACTCTGTACCTCCTATATTTTACTCTTTGATTCTTATAATCTTAGTTTTGAAACCGCATATTGCAAAATAACATTGGACCAAATTTGACAGCACATTAAAAATCATCGACGTAAAGATAACGAGATACGTTTCTCTACACTGGTTGATAACAGGCAGGAAATTACAGAGCAACTTATTCCGTTCCGGAATTAAAAGGCGCCGTCAAGGTGAAGCAGAAGTAGGATACACGTTCAAATTCGAACGTTCTATCTAACACGTGAACAGGAGACGACGCAAACACGAGCCCAGTGTGAATGTGAAATGGAGATGCGGCTTCGCGCGACACGGAAGAGCGGTACTAACCCCAAAGAGCTGTTTGCTGATTATTCACGCGTGTCGCAGAATAAACCATTCAAAGTCGCGTCCGACGTTCATTCATGGTGTCATGAGAAGCGCACGGAAGATAGGATTACGCGGACAAAGAAACGAATATTTGGCAATACGTTTTTAGTTTTTAAAAACTGTGTGTGATGAAGTTTCAAAGTGTTAGCGGTTTATAATTTAATATCTAAAAAAAATATTAAATTAAAAAGCGTAACGATTTTTTTTTCTTAAAGTAGAAAATCAAGTTAAAAGTTGAAAAAAAAATGTTTTGTTTCGGTTTTTAATGTAAAATAAAATGCTCTTAATTGATTTTACCAGCTACTGAAATTATCATGACAAAAATAATTTCCAATTTCAAATGAAAAACTTGAAACGCCTTTCAGTTGTAATCTCAGGGGGTCCGTCCGTGCACTCAATTTTTGTCACTCCCGTGCTAAAGGGGGAGGGGGGGGGGTCTGTGGACCGTTGAGGGGCGTTCACAACTTTCGCTTGGCCAGGCCTTGCAAGTGGGGAGTCTAAACAGGCCACATTAGCCGACACACCCCGCAAAGTTCGAATAGGGCGGATGTAGAAGAAGCGGTCGCCACATGAGCTGGTACAGTGCCACGCCATCTAATAATACACCAACATCCGCGTTTGTAATCTCTTTGTACAATGCTTCTTTCATCGAATACTTAGATTATTCTTTATATAATACAATGGGTGTTAAGATGACACATACAGCACATATTTTAGTAAGAGATTTTCATAACTTTTACTCCACCCTATTGCACAAGATAAAAAATAAATTACAATGCAATAATAGTTTCTACTTTGCCCTAGATTAAACAAAAAGCAAAATATCTTTCGGCTTCTACAACTGTCGTAGGCCTATCACTCAGAAAAAGCGATTCGGCTAAAATATTTTGCTTAATGACAATACTCTTTTTTTTTTCTTTTTCTTCCTACCGACTTAATAAAATTACGTGAGTGTTTTGCAAGTACCGGAAATGACTTTTTGAGTCATTCTAGTTACTTACTAACTTACTGAAGAAAGCACGTTGAAAAAAAAAATTCCCCTCAATAGGTAGAGTTAAGCTTTACAAGTCATAGAGAGGGTCTTAACCTCGCGTACGGCTGCCGGTGTGCAAATATTTGCCCCCACTGACTCCGGTCATAATTAACAACGATGTGAAGAGGTTTCTCTTAGTCGTCTGTCTGCCCCATATTTTCAGGAACGGGACTGCGATTTAAAAAATAAAATAAAAAAATAAACCAACAACTTAAGGTTGTGGAATTGTATTGCGATGACGTCATGTGTGATGGGTGCTGCGTTCCATTCTACAGCATGAACCTGTCGTAGTTACACATATACCAGTCAAAGTTTCTTTCAGGCATTTCTTGAGGGGTGGGGTGTGGGGCGGAGCACGTCTACTACCCTTCCTTCCCCAGGTGAAATGGAGGGGGGGGGAATATTGAAACTATGTAAGTTAACCAGCGTCCGCCCTCCCTCCCCCCCCCCCCCGCACCCACCCTGGGACGTTTAGTGGACCCTCTTCCAGAAAGTTTAAAGCCCCCCCCCCCTCCCAGAAGAAAAAGTGTCTGAAAAAAGACACTGATACCACTTCGAAAAATATTCACATGACATCAATGTGTTCTTTAGTTGTGATTAACATTTTTCCTTACTGATTTCATCGATCTAATATTTAAAAACAATGGGAATAAAATATGACGGCTGTAATTTTTAAACATGAAACCACATCTACAGAGAAAAATAAAACAAATTCTCTCGTACAAGCGCTAAACAACCCAACTCACGAAGTGGGCCTACTCACAAATATTCAAGCTGCTAAAACATCAACTCAATCGCCGGCCATTGAAGATGCAATAGTTTTTTTTTTTTTTTTAATTTGACATCAACGTTGTAGATTTGAAATTCTTTGAAAATTTCTCGCATGAAATCTACTTCCGGTGCAAGTCGTGAAATCTGTAGCTTTTGAATCGCTTCGGCTGATGACCCACTCAAAGGCGTGGGGAGAGGGGGTGTGAGGGGGTGGTGCAGCGTGCTTAATTGTGTAAGACTAGTAAGCGGTGAACTATTTAACTGAACTGTAAGCTTGAAGCCTTTCGCCAAGTATAGCGACAGTCTATGGTTCATTTATTGTGATGCGGCTCTAAGTCGAACACGTGACGGTTTTATATAGTGGCGGGGTGCGGCTTCGATTTCAAACAACGGTATTACAATACGACTCATAAACAAACCATAAGAACTGGGTCAAATCTTGTTTAACTCTATCTGTCAATCTTACATAAGTAAGTGAAGAAATATCTTCACGGATATTTCGATATCTAATGAGTTGTAGACACAAATTAATCAAAACACACCAGAAGTATACGTTAAAGGGAGAATTTACAGATGAATTATATGCAATATTAATCAATTCAGGAGATATTAAATTAACGATATTCCGTATTTATGAAACTACATATTAAAACCGTTCAGCACTACGGGTACCATCAGATGGAGGCACACTTCAGCACTACGGGTACCAACCACCCTCAGATGGAGGCCCACTTCAGCACTACGGGTACCAACTGCCAACCACCTTCAGATAGAGGCACACTTCATCACTACGGGTACCAACATATGGGGGCCCACTTCAGCACTTCGGGTGCCAACCACCCTCACATGGAGGCACACTTCAGCACTACGGGTACCAACAAATGGAGGTACACTTCAGCACCACGGGTACCATCAGATGGGGGCCCACTTCAGCACTACGGGTGCCAACCACCCTCACATGGAGGCACACTTAAACACAACGGGTACCAACGGGTACCAACAAATGGAGGCATACTTCAGCACTACGGGTACCAACAAATGGAGGCATACCTCAGCACTACGGGTACCAACCACCATCAGATGGAGGCCCACTTGAGCACTACGGGTACCAACAAATGGAGGCCCACTTTAGCACTTCGGGTGCCAACCACCCTCACACGGAGGCACACTTAAACACTACGGGTGCCAACCACCCTCAGATAGAGACACACTTCTGCACGGACTCACCTGTTTTCCAACTTCATTCCCACCCCTCAGTTGTATAAAACAGAAAGATATCAGGAAATCTTATTGTCTCCCACTCCCCCCCCCCCCTCCCCCTTCCAGTCACCTCAAGTTATCCGGCTAGTGTAAACACCGAAAGAAGACAATGGGGAAAAAGTACCGGAGCGCCACTAGACCTGCTATTTACAGATCTGATCGACGTAAATCAAATATTTAAGACCGTTTACCCATTCGCGTGTTTTATTACTGTTTTTGAGCTCACTAGGTGGCGCACGTGAAACCACAACGAGGCTATTACCGGATTACACGCAGGGGGATACTATATACAATAGAGACCTCAGGATAGTGATGGGAAGTTAAAGGCAGAAGGAAAAGAAGAAATACAAATACAATTGTAGGTTAGAGTCACCGATTTAGTGTTAATACTATATACTATTTTGTTTTAGCAAAAGGCTGTTATATAACGGTTATATATATATATATATATATATATATATATATATATATATATATGGTAGATATAGCCGTCTGAGCATGGAATTGTACAACACCTGACTGCATTATAAGATTGCTGTCTAGAAATAGTTTTTAGATGAAAAGCTGATCACACATATACTGTCAATGGAATCAGAAAGGTATTGTTTCATGGTATCTGTTGTTTTTTTTTCCTCTCCACGGAAACATTATTTTTTGGGCATTGGATCGCTAATGTGTCATAGTTGTTGATAAGGGGATCAAAATGCCACATTTCCTGGTTGTTTTTTTATGGCATAAGAATGGCATTGTTTTATGGTAGCGGTTTGTTTTTCAATCGCTGCACCAATATAACAATAAATATTTAAAGAGCCCGAAATATATTTTAAAAAAATTCAGTTTGCGAACGTGAGGGGAAAACCCAAATATCCCCGCACTACAAAAGGTTAGGACTATCTTACGTCAGCACTCAGGAAATACCCGGTGGATCAAAGCTAAACATCAGCTTTTTCTTACTCTCAGCGTAAACTATCACCAAGACTCTTGTATAATAAATCATACTGTTGAGACTTTGCATATTTTAAAGACAGTTGATGTATACAAGAAAAACACCATTTCAAATCTGGCGACCCTGTCTAGGTCTATATACTTAGCAGTGTATCGATGCCGCGCAATCACGATCGACCCTGTCAAAAACAAGGTCCCAGTGTAAGGTAAATTCTCCAGTCATTTTGATATCAAATCTACACGGACTTACCATAACTCAGCTAAGCCGAGTCCAGCTCTTTCTGTAACTAGGCTGTTGATGTATATCATAGCGTAAAGCTATCATGAAAACACTGGTACAATAAATCGTATGGTCTTGACTAGGCGTATTATAACAACAACAGTTGATGTATACTAATTTCCCTGTCATAACAGTTAACATCTGGTAAGTCACTTTAACCGGGATTAAAGCCACGTTAGCCGTTAAGTCTGGCTAACGCGGTTTTAAGCCCCCCCCCCCTTGTCTTTGGCGCACCTGTGTGTATGTCACTATATGTCTCCGAGCCTTCCTTGTGATTACTCCAGAAAACCATTTATTTTAATCAAAGAATTGAAAATCTAGCACTTAACTCAAGATATGATAGTTAATCAAAGGTTTAAAAATTTGCAATTATCTACGTAAAACAAATATCAATTGTCAATCCATTACAAAAAAAAATATGCCTGGATTCTATAAATAGCTCATGACACCTGGTAGACAACATGCAAGTGGTTCTTCTTTTTGTTTAGGGGCGGGAGGGGGGGGGGGGAGTATGATAAAATTCCAGCACCATTATGCAGAAAGGTCGGGTGGCCATTGCACAAGGAATAGCTGGTCTCTGAATCAATAGCCATATATATATATATATATATATATATATATATATATATATATATATATATATATATATATATATATATATATATATATATAGATTGGAGATAGGTATAATGAGAAAGAGAGGAAGAGGCTGTAGATATCACGATTGAACACAGATGATGTCTAGTTAAAATAAAGGAACAAACAGTAAGAAACCGTGTTTTGCAACAAGCATTTTCATAATTTTTTTTTACAGAAATCCTGATTTAATATTGTAGTCATTTCATCCAACAAACCCCTCCTTCCCACGGCAATCCTGATTTTACAATGTGGTCATTTCATCAGACAACTCACCTCCCCTACCCATAGCATCACTCAAATATCAAGAAAATAAAACAACAATACACGACGAAATGTAAAATAATGGAAACTTGAAAAGGTCTAGTCTGGCTCTTTTCAGCACGAAGATCTAAATATAGCACGCAACAATTATTGTTTGCTGTTATTTTGGGTGTATATACAACATGCCCGACTGTTTTTTCTTCCTTCCACCACCGGCAGATTCCTCCAAAGTGCAGAAGAGAAATCGGAAAACGCGACGATTAGCGCCTGCTATTTTTTTTATGTGTTCTGTTTTGTTTTGCAACTGAGGGGGATGCAGGCCAAAGAAATAGAGAGAGAAAAAAAAATTAGCCCAGTCGGGTGACGACCAATGCAAGTAGGCCATAGCTCGGCCATAGAACGATGGATATATTTCTGGGCTGGAGGATGAAGTTCAAGAAATTAGTGCATATCGTTTTGTTTATTCCTTAGCCCCCCCCCCCCCCCCCTTCCCTGGTCTTTTCGCGTCTGGCTCAGTGCGCTGGCCAGGACTTCCATTCCCAGTGCTCCAGCTGATATACCAGGGGCGTAGGTGGTTGGCCAGAAACAGGTGGGGTTAAGGAAAATTTGAAGATTTAGCCTCGTGTGTTACTGCTAGAAGACAAATGAAGTTGTTTTTGCAGAAAACTACGTATTTAAACATGATCGTTTCATACTCTTGTGTTAAAATTTTATTTGTTTTTATATTTCTCTGACAAAAATATATCCATGAGTTGTATTTTAAAACTGTGAAACTGCTATGATCTGAGTGCAAAAATATAAAAAAGTATATGTCGAGATGTCCATATAAATATGCCACGCTGTAAAGGGGGAAAAAGAAATCTGAAATATATGAAATAGATTAATTTAAAAAAAACAACTCAAGATCAGTTTGTTTTTTTAAATAGCGGTTTTATGGTAAATACAAATATGGGGAGAATTAAAAAAAACTGTAAATGTAGTTGTAAACAAGTGGGGAACATACTTCCGGCACTGTGTTATGAGTCGATGACGTCTTGGAGTGCTTGCACATGTTGGTTCAGCTTCCTTCTTCTTGTTAACTGAACTGTGATATGCACGGCAGTACTAAATTCTCAGTACTACCATAGTCATAGGAGTACCATAGTCACGGCACTACCATAGTCATAGGAGTACTATAGTCACAGTACTACCATAGTCATAGGAGTACCATAGTCACAGCACTACCATAGTCATAGGAGTACCATAGTCACAGCACTACCATAGCCACAGCAGTACCGTAGTCACAGGAGTACGATTGTCGGTAAATGTCGGTAGACTTTGGTCTTATACAATATGTAATCTCTCCATCCCCCACCCCCAACTATTCAGTTCTTCCCTCGCACACACACACACACACACACGCGCGCGCGCACGCAAATTACATGTGATTTATAAAATATCACACAGAAATAAAAAGTGTGCAGACAATGGCAAGATTCTTTTAACACAGGACACCAAAAACGTTTTAGAATTCTTAAATTTTTAAATAAAATATTTAAGAATTATTTTTGTGTATGTTTTTTAATTTTTTAAATAATCTATTCTTAACAACACATTAACAAACATTCACAGTTTAGTAAAAAAATTTAAAAGACCAAAATAACCAATTCTAAAATTTAAAAAAATCATATCATCAAACGTAACTTTGAAACATCTAAAATTATCGGTTAGGTAAAAAGGATACGCCTATGGAGATTGTTTAGCGTAGTCAGCTAAAATTATGCTATTAAGTACAATACCGAGGTTGCGGGAGTGATTTATTTTCAAAGCAAGGAAATCTGATAAAACTTTAATACATTAACCAGATACAAGTAGAGAGATACATAGATAGGTCTATATATATATAGACAGAGAGAGATAGTGAGAAAGAGATATATATATATATAGAGAGAGATAGGGAGAGAGATATAAAGATAGATGATATATATATGTATATATATATATGTATATATATATATATATATATATATATATATATATATATATATATATATATATATATATATATATATATATGTATATATATATATATATATATATATATATATATATATATATATATATATATATATATATATATATTGAGAGAGAGAGAGAGAGAGAGAGAGAGAGAGAGAGAAAGTTGGGGGGGGGGGGAAGATTTGCGAAAGTTACAAGACTTAACAAGTTTTAATAAGCAAGTCCAAACAAAACTCATGAAACAGCTCTGCAAGGGATCTGAACGTCTTTATTGTAGCTATACAGGACAGTGTCTACTCTTTGACCAGTGACATCACGTCCAGAATGACATCACTCTCGACATGTCTATCCTGCTGTTATTTTATTCAGAGTTTTTATTATTCTTTACCTTACTGGTATTACGAGGTCGACCCGGAGATACCGAAAAAAAAAAACAAATGCGGCCTTTGACAAGTAATATAGAAACATGGAACAAGGTTAAAATAAAAAATACAAACTCCTCCCTGTCCCCACTTACTCTAATAATACGACCCCCTCTCATCCTCCACTCTCCATAACAATACCCCCCCCCCCCCCCCACCCCCCCCCCCCCCCCCATCCTAAAAAAAAACCCTAACAACTTGACCCGGTGTTACGCTAGGATCTAAAACTAGGTCAACACACATGCGGATGTGGGAGGGGCATGTAGTAGAGTATTGTTTTTAAATGTGTGTAAAACAATAGCGAAACTGTAGGAAGTGGCGGTTTATGAAAGACTTACAATGGCCTCCAAAAAATGACGCAAGTCTAGCAATTGAAGTTAGTTCGTCATGAAGTAATACAAGTCACGAAACGACCTTATAATTTCAAGTCTATCCTTTACGGAACAAAAAATATAACACTGTTTTATTAGAGTCGATAGGTATGATATTTTTAACCTGTGTTCGATCGGACCCTAGGGATTCGGGGGTTCTGTGAGTGAGTCTCAGGGGTTCAGTACGGAGATCAAGACCACACACCCGACTCGTATGAACTTACCATCGGATATTCGATGATTGCGCATATGAAACTAGTGGGGTACGGTACCTCTAGAAAGGTTAATTAAAAACCACTGGTCTACATCAATATTTTTTACCAAACCAACGTGTTGGGGTGTGTGTTTTTTTTTTAAAATTTTATAACAATGTAATATCGCGTTTACACTTGCGACATGTATACCATACATGTCTAGAAAAAACCCAACTCGCAACAAGTTAGTTCCGTGGGAACAATGTTTTCATATAACTAACTTGATGGGTTTTTTTTCCTAGACATGTATAGTATACATGTCGCAAGTGTAAACGCCGTGTAACGACCGCTAACTTTTAATATCTGTCCGCACGTGCTTACAGCCCTACCATGTGTCTTACTGTACACTGTCATCTACCTCGTAAAGAATCGCCAGACCTCCCCCAACCCCCCTCCCCCCTCCCGACCCCCCTCATCACCCAAGGTTTCATGAATCCATGTTTACGAGCTAACAAAGGCGACAATAGCGAGCGTGTGGGTTCTCTCTTTAATTAGGGCTGTTATTTTGACAAACCTGGACCCCGGCTTCGACCCCCCTAAGTGGCGACCAGCGCCATCTGGCGTTTTTCACACAGATAACAGGGAGGCCACTCTCTCCAGCTTTACCCTTATTAAAAAAAAAAAATAACTGCTGTGCCACTCGTAAAACGTACATTAAAACTTTCCATCCCCTAAACTCAGTGGTAATTCGTAAAGAAACTTCACTGCTCGCATGTTTAATGTAACATAGATATATTTTTTCTTTAAAGATTTAAGACAACAGAAAATTTATTCAATAATGAATTAATGCAGAGTTTCTTCCAGGCATCTCTTCGGGGGGGGGGGGGGGGGGGCTTCCCCGAAAATTTTTTACCGCCCCCCCGAACGAAATGAAATTATATAATTTATATAGAAAATATATACTTTTAACAGTGTCCGCCCCCCCCGAAGAAAGTTTACCGCCCCCCCCCGAAAATTTCAAGTGCCCCCCCCCCCCCCGGAGAAAAAAGTCTGGAAGAAACACTGAATTAATGGACCTTACAAATTTGAGTATTAATTTTACGAAGTAGGCCAACAGGGTTTAATTTACATAGATAATATATATATATATATATATATATATATATATATATATATATATATATATATATATATATATATATTATAATATATGACCTAAATGGTCCCAACTTACCTGACCTTACCCCCTCCCACACAACCCCTGCTAACCTCTAGGTTAACCAAATTACGTTACGACGTGTAAACTAGGCAAACGATATTATGCCGGCGATATCCTGACCTTTTTGCCTAATTTATAGCCGGGCATTCACCTTCATCTTGGAGCGGGCAGGTCGACGAAGGCTCCCTGGTGACTGATACAAGCCGTCTGTTCAGCGAGGGGTCGACTTGGTCGCGTCACTCTTCCCTACTCAAGGTCAAGACGCGCTACTACAGGCTGTTTCGTCAATTTTTGCCGGGGTCATTTTTTAAAAGGGTTTTTTTTTT
This sequence comes from Physella acuta, assembly GCF_028476545.2. Lineage (NCBI taxonomy): Eukaryota > Metazoa > Mollusca > Gastropoda > Physidae > Physella > Physella acuta. Next base: position 83,137 of record NW_026732179.1, on the reverse strand, counting down.
GTTATTTTATTTATTTTATTTTTTAGAGTTTTTAAAAAAAAAAATTTATTCTAATTTTTACTTATACATTTTTTATTTATGTGTGGTGGGAATGTTGTAGAAATATTTTTTTTTATTGATTTTATTATTTTTGTTTGTTTTGTTTTTGCTGAATGTTCTATTAACTTTATTGTTTGTTTAATTCGCTTTATATTTGTAGTGTGCGTTTTGTAATTAATCTCATTTTCGATTACGTTTTTTTATACCGATTTTCTCTTAGAAATTTGTCATGCATGCGTTTGGTTTTAATTATATTTTTTTTGCGTTTTATTTTTTATATTGTGTTTTGTTTAGCGTAATTTTTCTTCATAATTTGTGGCGTGTTTATGTTCCCCACCCCCCAACTCTGCTGATAGTTATAGGTCCACTATAAGCAATGGATACTATGTAAATAAACCATATAGTGTAACGTTTTGTTGTTGTCTAGCGGTTTTGTTACGGGGACTTGTTTTGATGGTAAGTATATCAAGCTTTATCAAGCTGTGCATTTTAGCCAGGATGGTTTATTGTTAATACAAAATGGGGCTGATTCTGTGCAGCGTTCTGAGTTCGGGTAGGTAAAGATGTACTGGTGTAATCATATAGCTGAATCTTGTATTACTAATCGGTGTTTTTTTCTTCTTTTAGTGGCTATATATATATATATATATATATATATATATATATATATATATATATATATATATATATATATATAGACAGATACAGTTATAGATATATGAAAAAGTAAAGTTCCTATCGAAACTTAAGATCCACTGCGTATGAATGAAAAGAGTGGTCAGCACTTTTCTCAGCCGCCTTTATTTTCCCTAACAAGAGTTAGGTACCCATCATAGCCGGGTGGACTCGTGGACGTTCTACTGACTAGGACCCGCAATCGAACTCGGAACATTCGGGTCAGCAGCCTAGCGCTCTACCGCTTAAGCCACACCGCCCCATCAAACCCATCACAACCACAAGTTCAACCCCACAACCCAAGGCCCAAAAACGGACTCTCAGGGACGTCTCAGAAAAAGGGGTTAAAAAAAATAAACATCACGCGTTCTAATATTTCCGCAAGATGCAAAAGTGTATCCCCCCTTCCCATGCTCCCCCCTCCCCCTTGCTTTGAAAAATGATACCGATGTTCTTCAACCACTGGCCTTCGAGGTGAGCTCTCCAAAGACGCATGCTAAGTAGCTCCGTTATAAAACCTTTACTTATTTAACACAATTTAGATCAGGCCCGCTGCCAACTGTCTGACGTAATTCCCCTCCCCCTCTTCCTACTCCTCTTTACGTAAAGCCGCCCCCCGCCCTCTCACTCTTTGCTCCTCTATTAGCCGAGTCGTTATGAGCATACTTCGGCCTTGTAACCTATAAACCGTGTAGGGGCGAGACGGCGAGCTTAAAAAATCACTTCTCTGTTGCTTCGAGTGGTGGGGGTGAGGGCGGGACAGGGGGGGGGACTGAGGTAAGTCAAGGGTGAGTTTAATACATAAGAAAAAGATTTTCCGGGATTAGTTTTAAAAAATGTAACAATCGTGATGATTAAAATCCTGGTCAGTGGTGAAGTGTGTCCATGCTAGCCCCCGCCTATAGACTCATCCAAGGGCGTCATTGATTTAATATATAAGTACTAACATTGTCTTTTCGATTTTAATTGTACTCTATGCTTAGAGGGGGAAAAAAGTTGAAAGTAATCAAGGATACCCACTGCAAAGGATTGTGCATTTCCTACACTATACCTGTCATATCCAACAATTATCTACACTATACCTGTCATATCCAACAATTTTCTACACTATACCTATCATATCCAACAATTTTCTACACTATACCTGTTTCATCCAACAATTTTCTACGCTATACCTCTCATATCCAACAATATTTTCTACACTATACCTGCTCCATCCAACAATATTTTCTACACTATACCTGTCATATCCAACAATTTCTACACTATACCTGTCATATCCAACAATTTCTACACTATACTTGCTCAATCCATCAATATTTTCTACACTATAGGCTACCTGTAACACTCACTAATTTTCTACAATATACCAGTAACAGCCATCAATTTTTTAAAATCGTAAGCTAAACCACAACTCGGCTAAATCTGCTTACCAAGCATAATTAATTCTAGACTTTTACATTAAACTACTAAGTCAAACATAGTGGTTAATAGATTTTTTTTTCTCTCGAAAAATTCACTTAAAAATTTCCAATTTGAAAAATGTGCCCATGGCTTCAACCGCCGCAAGAATGTCCGCGACAAAAAAGGGGCCGGCTGTTTACGAATTTATGGCGTAACCCAAACAGGCCGCCATTTTGTGCATCAGGTCTTTAAATATTTGGAAACTTGCAACAACCAAACCGCGCGTGGTTTCTTTTTACCCCCTCGGCGTCAGTGACGTCAGAGGAGTCTTTTACCAGGATAGTACTCGGTAGTGGTGTATCCAGCGCGAGGGGCTAAGGAATGCTGAAGTAGTGTGAGGCTGCTTCAAAGTGGGGTTTATGACGTCAGGTGTCAGTGGCATAAGATTAGTTTTTACCAGGGAACCCCCTGCTTGGAGTTATCGGAATAAAGAGCACAGAAGTATGCAGCCACTTCAAGATAGTGTGTCTAATATTTTAACGCTTTGTGGAAGTCTCTTGAAAACGTAGTGTGGATTTACTAGAGGAGTATTATTTCGTACTTTCATTAACATAGGGCGGAGTGGTCTAGCGGTAGAGAGTCGGACTGCTATCCCGTAAGTCTCGAGTTCGAATCCGGGTTCAAGTCAATAGACCGTCCCTGATTCCACCCAACTCTGATGGGTACCTAACTCATGTTAGGGAAAGTAAAGGTGGCTGGGCACACTATCTCTTCATATGCCGAGGTCACATAAACAAGTGAACTCTACTTCACTTGCCCTATAGACCGTCAGGTTTGAAAAGAGTACTTCATTTTTTTTTTTACTTTCAGTAAAAGCCCAAAACATAAACGGCAACGGTTGGGGTGTGTTATGTCAAAGTTAAGTCCCCTTTCAAAACTGAAGGACTATGGGGCGAGTGAAATAGAGTTCGCCTGTTTCTGTAACCTATATGTATGAAGGGATAGTAGGATCAGCAGTATGCTCAGCCGAACTTTCCCTAACTTGAGTTAGGTCTCATTAGAGCTAGGTGGACTCAGGGACGTTATACAGAATCGTACCCGGATTCGAACTCGAGACTTGGCAGTCGTATGCTCTACTACTCGACCACGTCGCCCTTGGTTCGTGTGTTAGCTAGGACGTATGTATACAAATCACGTGACAACTAGAGTTGCGATGAAGCAACTCGTCTTTCGGAATCATTTTTTGTCCAACCATCGTTCAAATTTCAAATGTGTGTAGGAAGCTTCATACTGAAGGACGGGATACATTCGCACCCACTCAAAGCAAACTCCGGTTATAAAATCTAGATCTAGATCAGCTCAACGAGTTTAACATCTTGTTGTGGCTTAGCTTTGTATTTCTACTGCTACTGTTTTATTCACAAGCGTGAATTCAGCTGGCAAGTGCACTGTGAACTATGCTAGACAAAACCCATCCTTTGTGTCAAATTTTCTCAAAATAATTTTACAGCACGCGTTCATGCATGACAGGTTGGTTTAAAAAAAAAAACGGAAACCGGAAAACAAAAAACTTAGTGTAGACACGTTCAAACTAAAATAGACTAAGCTATTCTTTATTATATAAAAAAAAATTAAGTTAAAATAGGATGAAGCTGAAGAAAGCATTAAGCATAAAAATAAGTTCTTTACTTTTAAAACAAATGTCAGATTCTTAACACAAAAAAAAAAAAAAATTAAAAAAAAAAACGCCTAATGTCTTACAGCACGTCCGGGTATACATTAAAAATTATTCCTCAACATTCAAAGCGACTCAACAACTCTATGACTGTCACTGCTCTCTGCCAAACACGTCCAAATTAAGATCTCGGGAATTCCCAAAGCTAAAAAAAAGTCACTACCTGGACGAAGGAGAGCCGTTCAGGGGAAATAACAACTTTCACTTGTCAAAGATGATCGGTCTGGAATAATATGTCAGGAACGATTTGAGAAATAAACAGTTACGGTCGCCTCCCATGCATGCACGCAGCACACGGCCCATCAACATCGTGAGGGCGCCCATCAGCAAGTCGTGTCATGAAAAGGTGCCACAGGGGGGCGCTCGTGGCTGTCTGGTTTGGTGTGGGGGGGGGGGGGAATTTTTTTTTATCTTGCCTTTACTTAGTGGCATTGACATGGCGTGTTGCATGTGAAATATTTTTTTTTTTAAATTTTTAAAATATGTGCACGCAAAAAAAAAACGTGTTTCATTCATAAGTTGACAGAAGGTAATATGACTTAATTAAGGGAAGCTTTGATGATAATAAGTAAATTATATATGACCTTAAGTAAGATGAGCATTCCACCCGCTACCCTATACACATGCGCTACACATTTTTCACATTTTTGACATATTCGGTTTATAAAATAAGTCGAAGCAGTGAAAGACTCAAACAAGTTTTTGTTAAAAAGTTTTTAAAAATATTTAAGGCCAACTATTCGAAGTATCTGATATTTTCTTTATGACTGAGTAGCATTTCAACCAGCGATAAGCATATCCACCCGGTTTTATAATTAATTTGTCTGAAAGTTTAAAACGTGATGGACATTTAAAGCCGACAAACAAGATATATTTGGATACTGGGTGTTTATCCAATGAGGCAGGCGTTGTGGTAGATACAGCATTGTTAGACCTAGTGTTATTTCACCCCTTAACGTTGTTACTCAAAGCGCACTCTGTTCTACCTAGTCACAGGCTATCAGCAAGACAAAGGAACAGACAAATAATTGCTCTAAAGACACAATCTAGTATAGTCCTAATAAGTAATAAACTAGCCTCTCGAGCGTGAAGATCCATGGGGACAGGTGAAGTAGAGCTGACTACTCCATTGCATTATTTAAACAGTAAAGGTCCCCTTTTGAGCCCTAGCGATCCATTGGGCAGATGATGTAGAGTTCATGTTTCTTGGTCTAGGCATGTGAAGAAATCAGCAGTATACCCAGCCGCCTTTACTTTCCCGAACGGGAGTCTTGTACCCGATGAGATGGATGGACTCAGGACCGTTCTACCATCCGACCACGCCGTTCCATGGTCCTATTCAGGTGAAGAAATAATGCTGTGTTTTTTTTTTTAATGCCGTTTTAAGCACCAATGTAAAGCGTTGCTGCTTTTCGAATAAGTTCTAAAAATAGTTGTCAAACGGGCGATACCTTGTCTGGGAATTCCTTCATAATCAGCGAAGATTTAAACATGTCTAGATTCTGAATCTATCTCCTTCCCCCCTCTACCCTATCCCAAACGTTTTTTTCAAATTGCTGGAAGGTTTATGCGAGTTTTTTGGTTTTTTTTTTAAATATTTAATTCGCTGTTGAACTAGTTAAATGTAAGGGGGGGGGATGTAAAAGTAATGTTTTTTTTATTGTTTATTATCTGTAACTAAATGATAATTAGAGATTATAAAACTCTTTTCAGGGTTATACTTATTTCTAAATTAAATTTAAATCTTTAAACTAAATTTCAATGATTATTTTTTTCCAGCTGAAAAAAACTGGCCACTTGTTTAAAAAAGATTCGACATGCCAGATTGTAAACGAAGAAAACATTTATCTTTAGCAAATTAGCATTCTGAATACATCAGCATTTTTTTTCTCTCTCCACTTTTTAAGTCGGCTGTGAAATAAATCAAGTATTGCAACAAATTTCTCACAGCATAAAAACACAACTAACCCCACCCCTAACAAATGAACTACCGAAAGGTGTATCTAAACATATATCATTCTGTCAGCAGTATAAACAATATACACTGTTACCAAAGTGTCATACAATGTGGAATTACTGACAAAATCAATGTATTCTTCTGCTACAAGAATCTAAAATATTGCCAAGTGGATTATAGCTAAAATAAAAAAATAAAAAACTGTCGAAGCAAGTTTTTAAAAAATCTTGCGTAATATATACACAGTGGTTAAAAAAACCCACTTCTTAAAACTGTTATACAAATTTCCACCGACTTCCATAATGCATGCCTCTGGGTTGATCAAAAAGTGTAAGTTGCGTCATAACCGCATAACTCCAGATTTTTTAAGCCTGTTGTCTGTTTATTTACAGTTCCGGAGTAAACTCTTTCTTCATGGTAATTATATCCTCCCAGGTGAGGTAGAGAAGGGAGCCATACCTTAGGCAAGCCGTACCGAGTGTCTCAATACAAGGTCACCGTGCGGCTCTTTTTTTTTTTACTGCTCCACCAGTTTTCTTTTTTTTTTCTTTTTTAAAAAGGTAAATATATTACTTTTTCACCTAAATGGGCAATTAGGCAATGGGTTTTCCCAGCGCGAAACTTCTAAGATGTATAGTTCATACGTCACTACCCTCTGTCCCCATATATATATATATATATATATATATATATATATATATATATATATATATATATATATATATATATATATATATATATATAGTGTATCTATATGTATTGTTTCAATATGCCTAAGGACATCAATGAGAATTAAATTAATTTAGACCTATTTGATAAGGTAATCATGAAAAAAAAATTGGAACGGGAACAATTAACTAAAGAACTATAAACGTCAGAAATTTAGGCTAATAAAACCTATTAAAAAGGTAGTTGCACTTGCGTAGACTCGATCCGAAATTCCATGGAAGCCATTACTACTTGAAGAGTGAATGGGGGGGGGGGGGGGGAGGAGAGACACATCGGATTTACGGATTTACCGGATTACTACCGTGCATGCGCATCAATGTTGACTAGACGTGTGATCATTCCATCTTTGTCTAGTGTCGCTCTCCATCGGCGGACAACAAAAGGGGTGGTTGTTTACCGACAACATTTGGGGGGAAAATCTGAGGTTAAGTAATGAGGTGTATCCAGGTTGTTAGGGTCTACATAAAGGGTGTGGGGGGGGGGGGGGGGGTAGGGCAGGGCTGTAGGGTGTGTGCGTGTGTGGGGGGTAGGGCAAGGCTGTAGGGTGTGTGGCGTGTGTGGAAGATGAATATGGTCTCTGGTTACAGGAGTTCTAAAACAAAATGTTGACATTTTTTCCCTCTAAAAATGCAAAAAAAAAAAATGCACGCAGATAACAACCCTCGTAAGTGAAATAAGGAACGATAAAAGACTTGTATTAAAGATAACAGAGATACTTTTCACCTGTATAGTAATAAAACTCGCGGGGTTTGTTCGATGACAACTTTATTCACTGTAGTCTTTTTTTTTATCAGCGTATTTGGAATTTGTATAGAATTTTAATAATTGTTATGTATTGAGAATTGCAAACCCGGTAATTTTACGCTATGACTTGGATAAAGAAGAAATCATTAGCATAAGTTACTTTAATTTTTTTTTATATAGTCGTGCATTCTTTATATGTGTTGAAAATGCTTAGGAAAAAGCGTTGAAATTGTTTTAAGCAGATGGAAAAAAAAATGCGTTGAAATAGCTTCAAGGATGGGATAAAACGTTAAAATAGCTTCAAGGAGTGGGAAATTATGTTAAAATAGCTTAAAGGAGTGGGAAAATATGTTGAAATAGCTTCAAGGAGTGGAAAATTATGTTGAAATAGCTTCAAGGATGGGAAATATGGTTTAAATAGCTTCAAGGAGTGGGAAATAATGTTGAAATAGCTTCAAGGAGTGGGAAATTATGTTGAAATAGCTTCAAGGATGGGGAAATAATGTTAAAATAGCTTCAAGCAGAAGACTATTTCGACGCTAACCAGGCTGTAATCTGAGCGTCTCTGTTAATTCATAACCTAATGCAGAACGTTCACACCACTGTCATATAGGCCAGCCCGTGTAAATAATACATGAGTTATCTGCCCCAGTGTAGAGTAAACGTAAATCTCGCTCGCCGCTAAGGACAACAGTTCTTTATCTTTTGTTTAGCCATTGTTGACCTTACGACCTTCTATTACTCACTCGATAAACCGAGTATATATCTGACGATTAAATACTCGCAATAATTTTATAACTCGATAATTATCTTAATAAGCCTTCATTGGGATAACAATTGTTTCATGCCGCGAGATAAATTCAACCCAAAGTTAAACTTTCAGATACCACCCTGTAAGGAAAGGACCGACGAGGTGTAAGGGGAAAGAAATCTCGCCCAGGATAGGACTGTAGTCCGCGGGGTTAGCCGAGTTCACAGGTCATAAACTTTTGGTCTCCATTCAATTGTCAACCTCAATAAGATAACGGAACGGCGAGCGCGCATCAAACGGCGTGAGAAATTGATACCTTGACATGGGAATGCTAGTTGGTGTGTGTGTGGGGGGGGGGGGGGTATAAAGGTGATACCTGTGATAATCTACTACTTAAATATCCTGGGATGTACTACATCTTTTTTGTGTGCCAGATTAAAAAAAAATATAACACATTGTTAAGTAGATACACAAAAGACGGGGAATATTTTTCTATCACGGTGTAATGAAGGGTGGGCGTGATATTGTTCTATCGTGTTGCCTTGAGCTGATTGTGTAGAACAGGTACAATCCTAACTCGAAAATATTAATTAATATTATTATCTATGTTATACATTGTTATCTTCTCCCAAAACATTAATCGATGTCAATATTAATGCTTGAAATATATTTATAGTATTTGGAAGACTGGCTCTAATATACACCGCTTGTTAAATATACTAAGTCTACATTTTTAAATGCGAGAATAAACTTTACAAATTCGTTAGGACTACTGTTCTATCCTTATGTTTTGAAACCCACTTACGAAAACACAAATGAATTATGTTTTATGTCACATAACCCTCACATCCGTCATTCGCTATTCACATAACGACAACCTATTAACAGAAATGCAATTTGGTTTCTCTCTCTCTCTCTCTCCCCCCCCCCCCACCCTCTCCACGCCACCCCTCTCCCAAAGTTGAAGTAATGTCTGGAATGTACATTGTCCAAAGGAAACGACAACCAGCCGCGTACTTCAATAAAAAAAAAATGGCGGGCCGGACGGCTACCGGCTGTATTTGAATACCACATTGACCCCAAGTTCATGCCAAGCAAACACGACGTGTCTGCCACTATGACCTTAACAACGGATTGACGATTGACTAGTGGTATTGGTCACTTTAACTGGCCGTTAGCGGCCATCTCAGTGATTACAGAAGGACAATGGTCGAGCTGTTGGTCACTTTAAGATGCAGTTAGCGGACATCCTAGAGATTAGAGGAAGATAACGGTCGTGTGTGTATGGGGAAAAACACGAGTTACGATGTATTGCCTTCAATGTGATCCTAATGCTAGCTATAATAAGATGTATCCAACATACATCATTGTTTTAACGCTACTTTAAGACATATTATACAAAAGTTAATGCAAAATAGGAACTGTGTTTCTAGGCATGATCCGATCTCCCCCCCCCCCCCCCCGCCTCTATCAGCACCCACTCGCTTTGTAAGAAAAGCATTGAGTGAGATATGGTAACACTTTGATTAAGTTACACATCACACTTTGGTGCAGATTTCAAGCGCTGACAGCGGCTTTACATTGTTAAGTTTACAATTATATATTGTACACCAACAGGTAGGAAGCGGTCCTAATTTGATAGTGGAAAAAAAAAACTTTAAAATGTTCAAATTAGATTTTTTTTAAAAAGTAGTTCCCCAGTTTAGCACTTAAAATAAAGTTAACAATAGAAACAATGTGTAATAGCTGGGAGAAAATATCGCATTGAATGCTTCATAGCTCAATGACCCCCCTCCCTGCTCAATGACCCTTTCAGTGAAAGGTCAGTACCACGCTTTACTATTGAACTCCCAGAAGGAGAGCGGATTATTTTAGTCACTCGGGAAAACCCCAAAATAATTCGCAAACACGAGCCACCGCACAGAATGGTGGGTCGCTTCCGGTGGATTTCCACCTTGTCCAGGTAATTGGTTTAATTTCACGTCCTATCCACACGCGACTGAGCAAAAGTTTACCCGAAGATTTGCGCGGGGAGGGAGTGGGGGAGGGGGGGGGAAGGGGGTAGTGAATAGTACAAACTAGAAGGGTCATATCACCCTCGGTTAAAGCGTTACAGTAAAAAGTACTGAAACGTATTGATATATATATATATATATATATATATATATATATATATATATAACCACCCGCACGGTAAGAGTTGTTTTGAAGAAATATTTTTTCTGCTTTTAAACAAATAAAAATACGAAAAATAAAAACTATTGCATTTTTTAATTAATTTTTTTTTTCTATTTAAAGCTTCAGACGTCATTGAGCGTGTAAATCTGATATTTCATCTACAGGAAAAACCATAGAAAAATGTTGTGACTAGTATATAAGTCAGAATGCTAGGCATTGACTAAAGTTTAGATTAGGCTAAAAAAACAGGGGAGATAATCATTCTGATGTCTGATGGAACATGGAGTTAGCTTATCAAAACCACTATACGATCACCCCCCCCCCCCCCCCCCTAAAAACGATTCGATGACTTCGAAAGCTAACATTTATCACAACCATTAATGAATTTAGCTTTGGGGTGCTAAACTGAACAGTTGTACTTAACGTGTCCTAAATCTCACCCTCCCATGGCGCGCCCCTCCCCCCTCTTTATCTCCCCTCACTCCCATTCTCTCCCCTCCCTTTATCAACCAGCCCTCCGCAAACAACCAAATCCTCGGTAGAGTCGCTATCTTGCATTGGAGTGCCTTGTACCATGAATACGAAAGCAAAATGCTCTTTAGAAGTTTGGAAGGCCGCCGCATGAGGAGGCGATTCCGTTAGCAAACAAAAGCGTCTGTCCCGTCCCGACCCTGATTGGCCCGTCCCGACCCTCATTGGCTGTGACAGTTGTCAGAGCCGGGGCTGTAGGATCGGGCCGCATCAATCATCAGAAACGGCTCACAAATTGTGTTTTTGTACCATAAATATTTCAACCCCTGGTGATGTCCTAAATAAAATAAAAAATCAGCACAAATTTTTATTTTTTTAATTTTTTTTTTATTTGCGCATTGTATACAAAATTTATTATTATATGTGATTTATGAAAAAAAAAAGAAAAGAAAAATTTTAGGAGCCATACTATTTTGACCTTCAAAACCAATTTTAAAACACCCTGTCAAGACAATGTAAACGCTGAAAGAGGAAGAATTGTGTTTTCGTATTAGCATTTGAGTACACGCTATAACCTCCAGACTACCTATGATGTATGGCTGATTGTGAATTAACTAGCCCCTTTTATGCAGTGGGTGAAGACTAGCTTGTTTTTTTTTTTGTTCGGTGTTGAGAGATTTACACGTGAATAGGCTCAGGGCTCAGACGCAATTTACATGTATGATATATGGTGTGGAGGGGGCGGGGGTGGGATCTTGCAGCCTTCAAGTTTGCAATCTACATGCATGAAATATGGCATGGGGTTAGGGGAAATCTTGCAGAATAACAATATTGTAATCCTGTAGTTAGTTTGTATGAAACATGCACTGTGATTCGGGGGGGGGGGGATCTTGCATAACGACAATATTGAAATCCTGCAAATTATTTGTATGAAATACGTATTGGGGTTTGGGTGATTGTTCAGCATAAGACTCCTGCAAAATCATGTTGTATGTGTATGAAATATTAGGGATTAAGGAGGGGATTATGCGGCATACGACATAGCAGATCTGCTATTAATTTCACCCATGCCTTCTTTAAGAAAAAAATATTGAGTATTATCGTTGTCACGACAAATGATTTGTAAAACTACAGCTTGTGATACTCTCAGGCAATGAATTGTTTGTCTGGTTGTATTGAGGGTTGGGTGGGTGGGGGGGGGGGGGGGGCAAATGGGTTGGAGGGGGGGGGGGGGGTAGGTTATGTATTTGCTTAAAGCAGTGACAGTGGTCTGCGACATAAGACAAAAAAATATTGTAATATCCGTGAGAAGGCCCCGGGAGTGTAGGGGGGGGGGGATGTTGCTCTCAGACGGAGGGATACCTGAGCGGTGGGTGTACCCCGGATTGTCACGCACAGTGGGGGTACTGTTGCCCCAGGTTGTGTCAAGTGAAGAGTTTTTGCTGGTCCCTGAGTGGTGGAAAGGGGGGGAGGGTCTACTTCAAGTTTTCGCAACACGAGACTATTGCAGCTTTAAAAAATTATTTAAAATTTAAAAAAAATCCAACCTAACAAAAACCACACTTCCTCGTGAAGGTATGCTATATGCCGTATTCTATTAAATAAAATAATTACATTCCTTTTTTTTTAATTGTCATTCTAATATTTTTAAAGACATTTTTCTTTACAACTTTTTTTTTTTTTTTTTTTTTTTTTTTTAAGTTATAGGCCTATAGCTTACGCTTTAATTTTTAGCCACCATCTTCGAAAAAAATAGGTGCTATTTTGAAAAACGGATACTACAAACCTCAAAGCGTAAAATACGCCACCTCCCCCCCCCCCCTCCAGTCTATACATACTTTCAAGTCGTCTACTTCCTTGACCTGTATTATCAATGCTGGATGAGTTTGTTTTTTTTTTTTAATTTTTTTATTTTTGCGGTTAAAACATAAACACATACTTGTTTGTTGTTAGAAGTCGATTTTCCTAGAATAAAAACGAAAGAAAAAAAACGAAAGAAGAAAATGAAAACATGCGAACTACAAGTGTCCCCTGGTACCCATACGTTTGCTTAGGCAGACATTTGTTGGAGGGTAACACAAAAAAAACAACAACATAGGGCTGTGTTCGTAGACTGCATCACGTGGTTTTCACGGTAGGCTCGACCTGAACAATGGCGGACAATTGATAACAGGAGCTAGACAGATGGGGAGAGACAATCGGTGATCAGGCTTGTAATGGCCTCCCATGGGTAATACAGCTCAGGTAGACGGAGTAATTGGGACGGGGTCTGGTTGATGTGGGGGGGGGGGGGGGGGGGGGGTTAGAGAGGAAGGTGGGATTATCACTCCACCTCTCACCCGTGTTTAAAGTGTTGTTTTTTTTAAATCGAAAATTGAGGTCCTGGTTGAGTTTAAAAAAATTATATGTATACGGTTAGTCTAGCACAGGGGTCTCCAAACTACGGCCCGCGGGCCGGATGCGGCCCGCGAAGTCCTCTCATCCGGCCCGCGGAGATGTTTTTGTCCAAGGAAAAATCGTTTGTTGGTGATGATAAGGAACTTTGCGCAGAAAAATCAAAGACATGCCTGGAGAAACTGGCCCCCGAACTGAAATTTGATAGTTAATGCGGCCCTCAGACTGAAAAGTTTGGAGACCTCTGGTCTAGCATTTAAATATGTTCTCTAAAATACTTTGAAAAAAACATATAACTAGAGTAACTCGGTTTTTTCAAGCTTAAAACAAGTCTACCAGACAATTAAGCACTAAACTTTTAATGCTTACTCGACCTTAAACGCTTACATAGAAATAACACATCGCGGGAACTAGTGTGAAATACAACTTGTTTTACGCGACTAAAATGTGAGAATGGGCCTTTTATACCCAGCTATACTCGAGGCCTGTTTGTCAATCGCTTAACTAGTTACTCAACATAGACGTGTTGGGATTACACTCACATACAAAACATCAAACCTAAAATGGCGTAAATATAGCTTAAATATATTAAACACACACGTTAAGTTAGTGTGTTTAAACACACACAAGAGCGTGTGTTTAATTAAAACATTAAAAAAACTGCTTCGCGCCTCTATCCCCTAGACTTAAATTCTCCCCCTTTCTGTCATCAAATCCTCTGATTGTGTTCAGAATCCCTTGCACCGACAGGACCTCACACAAATCTATTTGACTTGGTACTAAACTAAACCTACTAGTACCCCTTGTAGCAAGAATTAAGTCCATCTCAAAGAGAAAGTTTTTTTTTTTTCGCTTGCCGCTAGCTGCCTACGACAAGCAGTCAAAAAGTTGAAAGCTAAAGGTGAGTTTGCTGATTGTGTGAGTTGACGGATTGTGGTGGTGGGCGGCGGTTGTAATTTAACGGTTAAACATTAAAATTCAAAGAGGGTTCGGAGGTCAGACTGTGTCTGTTTGACTGACCTGACTTGTGATTTTTTTAACGGTAAATAATTACAGTCTATTATATATATATATATATATATATATATATATATATATATATATATATATATATATATATATATATAGTATATATATATATATATGTATATTATTGCTAGTTTTGGAAACAATCATATCAATAGTTAATAGACAAAGCAAAACAAATATCGTAGAATGTTTTAATCAAAGGGTGAAAGGTGACAGAGGTCAAACGGTCATTTAACAAAGATCGCCACAGCATAAAGAGCCTTGGCATGCCGCAACAGTATGACAGTGGTAGCTGTTGCAGGCTTGACCTATCGAACTAGCCGTGACCTAAGTGGATAAATATTGAAGGGGGTAAAATAAGCTTTGTACGTGTCAGAAATGACCGCCAATGGTAGTTGTTGGTATTGGAAGATCGATCTATCGATCTATCGAAGTAACAGCAGCTGAGACAATACAACGACTGTATCAGGTTATTATAGTAGATATACCATGGGATAATGCATTGTTCTGGGTGAGGCTCTAGGGAAGGGACAGAACTGGGGAGAACTGAAAGAGACTGACAAGAGAGACGGTGGAGAGAGGAGGGTGGAGAGCTGTGCCAGAGGCCTTATGTTCCTCAAGGAACCAAAAGAAAAAAAAAACAATAATAAAAATAAAAGTTACATTAAATTACTAACAATTAAAAAAAAAAATTAAAATAATTAATTTGAAAACTTTACATCGTTCTGAATAGTTGTGGGGTATCCTCCAACACAAGTAAGTGTCAACATTAAATGCGCCTTTATGACCCATTGACTCCGACTTCATCCTGCTTTTCTTTCTAAATTTGTATCCATAGTTAACTCCACTGAAGAACAATCTTACTTGTACGGAGGTTGGAACTTGAGACTTTTGGAGTTATCTACCATATGCTCTAACCCGAAAGTCACGAGTTCGAATCCGGGTTCAAGTTAGTAGAGCTTTCCTGAGTCTACCCATCTCTGATGGGTACCTAAATCTCGCCTGGGAAAGTAAAGGCGGCTGATCATAGTGCTGACCACACTAACCCTTCATATACAGAAGTAACAGACATAGATGAACTCTACTTCACTTGCCCCATGGACCGTCAGTTTCTAGAAGGGAAATTTTTACCATGAGCTCTCCCGTCCGACCACGTCCCCTCCTTACACCAAAGGTTAATCAACGAAAATGTAACCCCCGCCCTAGTCCAGGCCAGCTAAGTTTAAAAGAAAAAATCTCCCAAACTTTGTATCGGTAGGTGTTATAATGCTCTTCTTTGATTACGGTTAAAAGCCTCAAGGAATAAAATCCCCTTCCGGTGGATGAAAGCTTTAATGTTCAACGGTTTCTCCTTTCTGTTTATTTCTATGCAATTTTCTTTTTTTTTTTACTTTAGCCATCCTCCCATCCCCCCCCCCCTTTCCTTATATTGTGTGAGAGAGATCAAGCAAGGAGGCGGGGGATGTCAGCAATACTCTCCTCTAATCTTGGCTGGGTCCCACTGTCTCAGGTTTCCCTGCTCAGGGCAGTGAGGGAGGCAAAGCCTAAATGAGATCAACGCTTGGGGTGAATGGCTGGTACCGGAGATCGGAGTTTGTGGCAGTTTGAACAGGCCTTTAGAGACTCGAGTCGGGTATCACGGCTATTCAGTGGCAATAAGGGAGGGGGGTGTTGCTTGACTCGCCGGTATATACCTGGATGGTCACCGACTGTTAAGCCCGGCTTGTTAGACGGTCGTGCTGTCCGGCGTGTTTGACGGTCGTCCAGTTCGGCTTGTTTAAACGGTAATCCAGTTCGGTTTCTTGAAATCAGCGGTACAAACTGGACACTGGGATGATTACTCAATGGTCAACGTAGTTAGCCGCTAGATTTATTGAAACCGAAAACGTTTCTGAGGCTATAAATAATGAGGCAAGGTTGACAAAAACAGCTATATAGCAAAATCAAAACGAAATAAAACCAAACAACAACCAAACGCATATATATTACTGTTCAAGATTATGTATAAAAACAGTAACCATTAACATGTAATAGAACATTACCGCGGGCCTGATAACCCGAGAGTCGCGAGTTCGAATCCGGGTTCGCGTCATTAGAACGTCACTGAGTCAACCCAGCTCATGGTAGGGGAATTAAAGTTGGCTGGGCACAGTGCTGACCACACTATCCCTTCATATGCCAAGGCCACAGAAACAGGTGAACTCTACTTTCACTTTCCCCAGGAACCATCAGGTTCGAAAAGGGAACTTCTTTTTTTTATATAGAACACTACGCGGGATTTACAGATGCAAACACTACAAGAAGTGCCGATAAAAATAAAAATCCTAAGGTCCATATCGTTTTGGCGGGGAAAAAGCTGTGACGTACTCAGACACGTACACACGTTGAGGCTGAAAACAGAACGAGAAACATTCGCAGCTGTTGGCTAGATCAACACTACAAACACACGTTGGGTAAACAGAAAATACAACTTCGCCCTCGGGAGATCGAACACTTGTAGGGTAAAATACAGGTTTATATGCATAGGATACAGATTTATATTCATGGGATACAGATTTATATTCATGGGATACAGATTTATATTCATAGAATACAGATTTATATTCATAGAATACGTATTTATATTCATAGAATACAGATTTATGCTCAAATCGAATATATATTTTTAGAATACAGATATATGCTTATAGAATACAGATACATGTTTATAGAATGCAGATTTATATTTACGGAATACAGATTTGTGTTATAGCATAAATATTTATGATAATAAAATACAGATTTATATTCATAGAATACTGATGTACGTTACTAGAAAACAGATTTTCGTTATTGTCATGATTTGCTAGTTAGAATATATTTAATTAAGAGATTTATTTTAAACAACAATCATTTTTCCCTAATTTGTTTTAGCTGTTTGGATGAAGCTGAGATGAAAAAAAAATTATCCATAAATCCAGCTGTTTATCGTTCAGGTAAAAAAAAAAGTTTTGTTTATTTCAAATTTAGCCTTTTATCATAGGATAGACCAGTTACACAAGCTTGTAATACAACTATTTTTATAATATACTTTATTTCACGAAGACGTTCTGAAGAAGCCGAAAAACAGCGAATGTACAAGAAAGCTGTGTCAGCATGACGCGCTCTTTCCGGAAATAGTGTCTAGCGCGTGCGGGAAAATCCGATGTTGATGTAGCCAAGGTTTTTTTTTTCCAAAAATAGCTTCTTTTCTTCTTTCCCTATCCTTCAATATCGTTTGATTGTGGTGGAGCGGGGAGGGAGGGAAGGTTTCATCATCGTTAGATAACACAGGTGGTATGATCCAGTTGTGTATATAAAACGGTCTAGAAAAAAAAAGCTTACGGGTGTTTTTTTTTTTTTTTTTTTTTTTTTGAATAACGTGTAATCCAAGCAAAGATTTAGTTTTTTAATTAAATAGTAATTCAATAGTGTTGTAATTAGCAAAACTCTTTATATTTTATGTTTAATTACCGGCGTTTTAAAAAGTGGTTCTGGAGGTCTTCAGAGCAACAGCCCAGTTACACCGGAACTCTGAGGCAATTGTTTACATTATAGGATCAGCTGCTAATTATGTCCACTTGTTATTACCCAAAATTGCTGCAGGATTTTTTTTAGGAACAAAAGAAGTTGTTTTTAGAACTTCCGGTATCGTTAGAAAAAGATTTTTTTAACAATGTACATGTAAAAATCTGCTAGATATAATAAATTCTCTATTAAATAATTATACAATTAATGTTTTACTAATGGAAGCTGTATAAGTAACACTTAATAGGCAATTGAACATTAGTAAAGAACGTAATATGGGACAATGTGGTCGGGTGGTAGAGCGCTCGACTGTTAGCCCGAATGTCTCGAGTTCGGATCCCGGTGCGTTCTTGAGACTGCAGGACGCCCCAACACTGACGAGTACCTAATGGCGGATCTCCTAGTGCTTACCACACCAACCTTTCATATGCCAAGGTCAATATAAACAGGTGGGGGTCAAGAAACATGAAACTCTACTTCACCTGCTCAATGGATCATTAGGTCTGAAAGGGGAACTCTACTTTTTTAAAAATAATCCATAGAAGTAGTGAAGAGAGTCCCGACACGAAGCGGGTAACACTCAAATTTTCAATGTTATCGTAGGCAACCTTCATAAAAGGAAGTCATTTAACCATCACTCAACATAGGCGACATGGATATTATTTTGGAAAAAAAAACCACACCCATCGCCCCCACTTGTGTATCAGCGGTTGATTTAATTTTGGATTGATTTGTCGATTTCTGAAGTTTGGGCTTCTAATTATACTACAATTCACGTGCTTACTATAGTAAAATATTAAACTACTTGAGTATTTCTAACAGCGCTGTTATTATATGCTTAAGGCGCCCAAAGTTGAATAGTTCATTTGCTTTGTAAAAGGTAAGTTCAGAGAAAAACTTATTCTCATAAGTTCGTGGTAGAAATAATTTATCCTGCAAAGCTCGTGGTATAAAACATGTATATAACCTGCAAAGCTCCCGGTATAAAACATGTATATAACCTGCAAAGCTCCCGGTATATAACATGTATTTAACCTGCGAAGCTCGCGTTATAAACCATGTATTTAACCTGCAAAGCTCCCGGTATAAAACATGTATTTAACCTGCAAAGCTCCCGGTATAAAACATGTATTTAACCTGCGAAGCTCGCGGTATAAACCATGTATTTAACCTGCAAAGCTCGCGGTATAAACCATGTATTTAACCTGCGAAGCTCGCGGTATAAACCATGTATTTAACCTGCAAAGCTCGCGGTATAAACCATGTATTTAACCTGCAAAGCTCGCGGTATAAACCATGTATTTAACCTGCAAAGCTCGCGGTATAAACCATGTATTTAACCTGCAAAGCTCGCGTATAAACCATGTATTTAACCTGCAAAGCTCTATTCAACATCTACAGACTAAGTTACTGCTTTACACAAGCCAGGACAGACGACAACGTCAATGGCGGCCGCAGCAATCAAACAAAACAATGCCCCCCCCCCCCCCTCTCCCTATTTTAAATCATTTGCCGGTCGAGTTAACGCGGGGCAGGCCATTCACCGGCTGGCGTCGACAAAGGGCAAGGTCGAGGAATGAACAAATAGTATACCGCCGACCAAACGGTAAACGTTTTGACGGCATCCGGACCCGTCGCTGTAGGTGGCGCCCTACCCCCCGTGACAGACGTACCGACATGACGGAGGCCGGCTCACAATTGACGCGTCACAAGATGGTTGAACTTCAATGCCTTTCAGATTCCGCTTAAAGCATGAAATCATAAAGTAATAAAAAAAAAAAATAGAAGAAAAAGACCTCAATCTGCAACCCTTCATATCCTTTTAAAAGTATTGAGCTAAATAGAAATTAAATAATTACCATACAAAATGTATTTTAACCCTTCATTTCATGAATTAAAAACACAGATTTTAAACATTTGTGTAGATTCATTGGTGGATATTTCACTTTGTAGCAAAATCGCTACAACATGCAGTCAGGGTTAATAGGTATATTTTAATTTCCTTTAAAAATATTTTTCTATTTTAACATTGGATGTCACATTCGGAATGAGGACCTCGTGATTTTGTTGATGAAGTTTTATAATTAAACAACAGGAATTGATGATGTAGTAAACTTAGTAAAATTCTAAGGCGTATTAAAATTTGAACTAGACAACCTCTATGTCGAGACAGCCGAACCCCATAAGGTTGTCTAGAGTCCAACATGTCTAGACTATTAATAATCATCAAAGGGCTCGCAGTAACACAAGGTATGCATGCACTGTTAACTTTTTCCTAAGCTCGTATTAGGAACGAAACCTTTTCTTCCAGTATTACAATGCGGTATTTAAATTACTCACAGGTCTATTAATGTCAGGTAATAGAAGATGTGTTCGGTTAAAAAGTAGAACAGGAAAGCAGGGAAAAGAAAGTGGGTAACTTCATTGCCACCACGCTGCGATCTATTACTTGGCTAATGAGGAGAGATGCTCTATGACGTAATTTTGTCGTAATTGACGCGTGATGGTTTCACGGGAGAAGGTCAAGCAAACTGGGTCAAGATGGCTGCACTGGTTTGACTCGCGTGAATGCTGTTAGATATGCACTTTTCACCCCGTCTTTTAAATATGCCGTGCAGACATAATAGGGACAAGTGCGGCATTAGGAACGAATTGTAACAATCAGTTGTGTTTATTATCTTGTTTACAGCGTTGCATCAGAGAGTTAGCATACCACTCGGCTCTTAGCCGGGAAATTACTTCAGCATTGGCACCGTGTGATCCCCCTGTAATAATATACATTAAAAGGCTATCGGGCTGATTAATGCTCACATTTTTATTTTACCAGACGACGAGTGACGCAGTAGTTTAATATTCTTTTGGCGGTTACATAAAAAAATGATTTATTGGTTTAGAGCAAACACAAGTAAACACTCAAAATTTACAGCAAATCTTGGAAGCATGGTGGTAATTTCTGATTCGTAAACTGACAATGGGGTGGTCTGGCTCTTGGAAACTCAGGATCACACACTAATTGCTATAAAGTCCGGAACATATACCAATAGTTTTAAAATCGAGATCATATAACAATATTTATGAAGTTCGGATCATATATAGTTTTAAAATCGAGATCATATACCCAGAGGCGTAGCGACCCTTCCCGGTGCCCGGGGAGAAAATTTCAATTTGGCGCCCCCTCGGGAACAAATTTTCGATTTTACACCCCCCTCAACTTTTCGATTTGCACCCCCCCCCCCCACCTCAAACTTTCGATTTGCACCCCCCCCCCACCCGCAAACTGCAAAAATGCAGCTAAAGTGACATTTTTATTTGTTTTTACAACCCATTTTGGCGCCCACTAAGGTCGGCGCCCGGGGACATGTGTCCCCCCCCCTGCCCCCCATCGCTATGCCTCTGCATATACCAATATTTATGAAGTCCGGATTACACAAAAATAATTGTAAACTCTGAATCAAATACCAATAGTTATAAAGTCCGAATCACGTACCAATAGTTATGCATCGGAACATTTTTTTGTAGTTTACAGTGTGATCAAGGGCTATATAATAAAGAAACAAGATACTTATTAGAAGTATTGGTATCGTAGTTGTATATGCACGTTAACGAGATAAAGGTAAGATTTAGAGTTTCTTCCAGGTATCTCTTCGAGGGGGGGGGGGGGGGGGGGTAAGATTGCTAGCCATGAATGACCGGTGCGCAAACGGAGGTTCTCTATAGTTCTTAAGAATTAGGATATTAAGTAATTGTAACAGTTTATACAGCCTTTCTCATTTTAAAACATCATTTGCCATTTTTAACAATTAAAAACCCTGTGAATGTATTAAGATTAAGTAAAAAGAAATCTACAATACATTTTTACTTTCTCGTACATAGCCTACGAAGTATAGAGAAAGTTGTAATCGTGCAAAAAAAAAATCGAGATTTTTACAAATCTCGACGTTTTACACCTTCGTGAGTAGGAAAAACTTATTTTTGCAATCTTGTCCGTATGTGTTTATTTATTTATATTCTACGATTCAAATAACGATATTAGTTTTAACTCGCAAATATAACTTGATATTCATGCTGAAGTTGTACAGCTAGATGATAATACAGTTCGAACAATGGCAGTAACAGAATACTTTGAAGTTTACAACTGTATGTAACAGCATGGCTGATTTTATTTCTAAACTGTTCTGCTCTCTTCTTCAATGCTAACAACACAGGCCATTTTTTAAAAAAAAAAAGGTTTGTATGGTAGAATCAGGGGTGTAGAGTGTCTCTGGCGCGCCTTTTATTTAGAACAAGGCCCACCCCTGAACCTTTACAAAGTGTTAGCCCCCCCCCCCCACTTCTCCGGGGGGCTCGGGTGTCGTGTTATCTACCTGGTGGCCCAGCCGTCTTGGGGGTGCAGCAGGGCGCAGGTATTGCGAGGCACCCCCCCTCCTCTGTTGTTGTGATCCCATGTTTCCTGCCATTTTGGTAATTGGATGAGGGATTGAAGGAAGATGGCGTGCATTCTGTTGGGTTGAGACTGGGTGGGGGGGGGTGGCGGCTTGTGGTAATCGAAAGTGGTTCTGCAGGTGGTTGTTGAGGATAAAGACAGGGTTAATAGTCTAGGCAGGGTAACAAGACTGACACAACATACAGGCAATGCTGTATTACTAGTTTATAGTGCAAAACTACCGCTACAAATGTAGTAGTAGTACTGGATCATGTTTATTCTTCTTAATTAGTCTTCAGCATTTTGGCATGGACATGTAAAGCTATCGTTACCAAACTCGGGACCACGATGACCTTTTTGTGTACACGTTCTCGATGAAATAAAAAGCCCGAAATGTTTGTCTGGTAGGGTTAGACAGTGTCAACCAGAGAAAATTTTCCCTAAACCCTAACCAACATTGTAAACCATCGAGTCATTGATACCATAACCAACATTGTACACCATCAAGTCATTGATACCATAACCAACATTGTAAACCATCGAGTCATTGATACCATAACCAACATTGTAAACCATCAAGTCATTGATACCATAACCAACAATGTAAACCATCAAGTCATTGATACCATAACCAACATTGTAAACCATCAAGTCATTGATACCATAACCAACATTGTAAACCATCAAGTCATTGATACCATAACCAACATTGTAAACTATGAAGTCATTGATACCCTAACCAACAATGTAAACCATCAAGTCATTGATACCATAACCAACATTGTAAACCATCAAGTCATTGATACCATAACCAACATTGTAAACCATCAAGTCATTGATACCATAACCAACATTGTAAACTATGAAGTCATTGATACCCTAACCAACAATGTAAACCACCAAGTCATTGATACCATAACTAACATTGTAAGCCATCAAGTCATTGATAATCAGACGCAATGACTCTAGAAAGAACCAGGGCTATATTTTCTACGTGATAATATATGCCTTTAAGGCTGCGACCTCCAGCAGTATGTTTGATGATCATCTGCCTATGTATCGACGTGTGACCTACCTTGTCTTCGTATGATGTTGCTTGTACCAAATCTATCATTTTTGAATGTTTACTAACATTTGATCGTGGATATTTAAGTTGAATGTAAATATATGCGTGTGAGTACTTCACGATAAAGATTTAAATTAGGTTCGTAAGTTGAATGAAAATGTATGCGTGTAGGTACTTGGTACCATTCAAATGAGGTTCGTAAGTTGAATGAAATTACATGGATGTGGGGTACTTGATGATACTAATTGAAATGAGGTTCGCACGTTGAATGAAAACGTACGCTTATAGGTATTTAGCACCAACTGAAATGAGGTTCGTAAGTTGAATGAAAATGTATGCGTGTAGTTACTTCATGATACAAATTGAAACGAGGTTCGTGAATTGAATGAAGTTGTATGAGTATGGGGTTCTTTATAATACTAAGTGAAATGAGCTTCGTAAGTTGAATACTAATTGTAATGAGGTTCGTAAGTTGAATACTAATTGTAATGAGGTTCGTAAGTTGAATACTAATTGTAATGAGGTTCGTGAATTGAATACTTATTGTAATGAGGTTCGTACATTGAATACTAATTGAAATGAGGTTCATGAATTAAACACTAATTGAAATGAGAATCGTGTTTTGGATACTAATTGTAATGAGGTTCGTAAGTTGAATACTAATTGTAATGAGGTTCGTGAATTGAATACTTATTGTAATGAGGTTCGTACATTGAATACTAATTGAAATGAGGTTCATGAATTAAACACTAATTGAAATGAGAATCGTGTTTTGGATACTAATTGTAATGAGGTTCGTAAGTTAAATACTAATTGTAATGAGGTTCGTGAATTGAATGAAACAACAGTGTGGTACTCACCACGCCATCACAGATGCTTATCGCCACGTTGGACTCATCTGGGTGCTCCAAGACGATCCCAGAATAATAACAATCCACTCCTGGCTCCTGCACCTCCTCCAGCCACGACACGTTGCCCTGCACCCTCTGGATGACGAACCCGGGGGAGAGAAACTCCGAGACGTGCGACAGAACCAGAGTCACGGCTCTTTCAAACACCCCCGGGGCGTTCACTGTCAGCATTAGTGGCCTGTTTTCAAAGTCTTCGCTGGAGGAAAAACCCTCCCAGCTTTGGAAATGGTTCACATTGCTGTCACTTTCGTTAGGACTTTGCCTAAGTTTTAAGTCATCGGGACTTTTCTCGCTGCTTCGAACATAATCCGTTTTGACGGATCCATCATCCGTGTTGCTGGATGAAGGAATAATCCAGTCCTTTGCTAGATGACGCTCCGCGTATGACGGATAGGCCGTGCCCTTCCTGTCATCATACACGAGGTACCCGCTGGCGTCACGGAACACGTTGGGTGTCTCAGAGAGCACCGATGTCTTCAAGGTTGATGCTAGTGGATTTGGAACTCCATGATTCCTAGCTGGGCCTGTCCACGGTAAGAAAAAAAAATAACATGCAGATGTTAGAGAGCTTACTCTTAAAGCAATGTACGATGTATAAAAAAGGAAACAAACGTCACTTAAGAGAAATATTGTGCTAGTTGTAACGGGATGATTTACGAACTGGGACGCGCGACTTGAGTTCGGGATTTGAACTCGAGACTTTCTGGTTTCTAGTCGTGCGTTCAACCCACCGACCACGCGTCCCATGTGTATGTGTGTAACTAATAAAGCTAGTATCATATTTGCAAAGCTATATTTGGAGAAGAGGGTGGGGGTGCTAAAAACGACGCGTACAACAAGTTGACTATCCAAATGTAAGGTTTTTATAAGCTTTTATTTTCTTTACAACGTCTGTTTGTGAGATGAAGCAAATCTTGTAAATCGATTTCGACCCCCTTCGAAAGTAGCGATTTCATTCAAACTTTCAAGGTATGTTCGTACCTGATGACAATGCAGGAATATCTATTTAAAAAATTGATTAACCATTAAAATTTAATTAAAAGATTACTTCTTTCAATAATAAAAGAGGAGATAGCAGGATTAAATACTAGCGGTACTGATAAATAATCTTCAACGCGTCTACTACATATATTTTACACATAATTTTAATGACTTGTATATGAATTAAATCAACAACAGAAGATTTTTATTAAACCGATTGTGTGCACATCTGGACAAAAAAAAACAACAACTTTCAACTGTCCGGATAACAACACGCGCATTTCAACAAACTGATGACAGCGTCGTTATAGAGATGATGTACGTGACTCAAAGCTGTTCAACATGTCCGGCGCGACCTCCAACAACTTCATCTCATGACATCTGACGACTGACATTTAGCCAAATGTTACCTTCTCAAGTAAAAAAAAATATTTAAAAAAAAAAAACTACGCCCGTTTTTTTTTTTAAATGACTCCATTTCCACTGCGCCCCAAAACGAAAACCACACCAAAATAACCTTTGACTACAGTAACTCGAAGTGGCCGCTGAAAGCATCCCAGTCTGGGAACTGGGGCTCAGATATCCCATGATATATTGGGTTCCAACCACCGACCCGGGGCAGCAGACTTCGTGAGTGATATCAGGTGTCGGAAACCGTTTTTCAGCAACCTGCTGAGGTATGCCTTTTATCTGGGCTGGAAAAAAAACCGCTGCGTGCCCCCTAGAAGGTGGCTGTCATGTGTTCGGTGAGACTGTATTGACAGCTTCAGCGGTACGTCTCGCCCCGGCTCCCGTTAGTATGTACCATCACACCTGCTCCTTGTCCAAACCCCGGCTCCCGTTATTATGTACCATCACACCTGCTCCTTGTCCAAATCCCGGCTCCCGTTATTATGTACCATCACACCTGCTCCTTGTCCAAACCCCGGCTCCATTAGTCAAAGTTAACAATAAGTTAATTATATATTGTTTGTTTTGTAAAAAAAAATAGTTCGCAGTAGTAAGGTGAACGTTTTTAGAAAGGATTTTCCCGTTTTTTTTTTAAATATTTCCACACGGTACAGAAATCCAACAATAAATCTCCAAGTTTTACTCAACCTCACTATGCTACGTTAAATATTTATTTTTATTTTGCAATAATTTTCCTTACAAAAGAAATGCTTTTGTCTAGAATAATGTTTACATTTCTTAAGCCCACTGTTCGCTTGTGACTGTATTACATTATAACGAGAGTCTTTCCAATAAAGGGCTATTTCTGTTTGCCGTTTAAGTTTTACTTCAACATAATTCGTTAAAAATCTTTTATTTTTCAATTACTCTCAATAAAAATTTCAAATTTTTGCAACAAATTTATCAAACTAGTTGTAATTTTGGTATAGAATTGCAGTTCTAAAGCTCGCAAATGGCTGTAGTATTACATTCTAACTAGAGTCTTTTAAACGCAAGGGGCTTTTTTCTGTCTACCTTAAAGACAGACTCCACAAAGGATAAATCTGAAAATTGCTTGTAATTCTACGTGTCAATAAAAAGCCCTGGCCATTATGTCTACCCATTGCCGGTTTGGTTTTCACTACTTTAAGACGTGTAACACAGACGGGGTGGGGAGGGGTGATTAAACTGCTTGCCGTGGAATGTTCCAGGGTCTATAGGTATTTCACTGCGCTAACTTTTCGCTGCTATAACTTGTTCGTGGTTATAGCATTCCTCCATGTCTAACTTGAGAGAATCGGCGCACGATTTATTGAGTCTTCAGGTAACCTGAGGCCCGTGGATTGTGTGAGTGAAAAGTAAACCAGGTAGGGGAGAAAGGTATAAATGAAGGTGTAGGTGACGACATGCTTTCACGGCATCGAACATTCTAGTGGAATAAATGAGGCTTATTTTACAGGAATATCATTTGAACTTAGCTTGAGTGCATTGATCAAGTATTCGAGTTAAGTCATTAACAATGAGTGTTTGACTCCGAAGAAATACCTTTCTAAATTCACGAATAATACTTTCCACAATTCTTGCCCGACCACATTTTAGCATTTGTATGGTGATACTGATAGTTGTTTTCTTTCACCTGGATCAATTCCCGCCCCCCTCCAAACTGGTTTCTTTAACTGAAATAACTTGTTAATCCTACCAATAAAATTTCCCAACAATTCGTTGTTAAATTTTTATCAAGGTTATTTTTTTTCTCTCTTTCTTTAATTGAAATAGCGAGTCAATTCCACGAATAATATTCCCCAAATAATTCGTTCTCTGCCAAGATTCTATTTTGCATGGTGATAGTTGTTTACTTTATTTCCGTCTGGGTCAATTCTCTACCCCCCCCCCCCCCCCCTCGACACATTTCTTTAATTGAAATAATTTCATAGTCCTACCAACTATACCCCCCCCCTCCCCTTCAAAGTTTGGTATGGTCAGTTTTTTGTTTTTATCGTCCAGTGTTGCCTACGGTCATCCCCTCCCCCTGGGTCAATGGTTTGTGAGTTCAGGGTGGGCTTTCACCCTACTGACCCAGTTTCCGTGGGACCGCACCAGGTAGATCCTTGCATGCGCGCGGTTGTTGCCAGGTTAAGGTAGACGCTAAGGTGTTTGTCTAGAAACCGTTTTTTAATCTTGAAAACCGCGATGTTTGAAAATAACTGTTAATTTCAAATTACGAATGTATTTACGGATGAATTTATTATGACATTTTCTACTTTTATGAGAATTTTAATTTACAAAACGAATTACTACCGTTCAATCAAACTCAAAATTGAAAAAGCAGTAACTTCTAATAAAAACATCTTAATGAGCGATCGTTCCCAAACGTTGAATATAGGAATTGAGGGGAGGTCACTGTAACTTTACAATGTCTAGGTGACTTAACCCAGCGCTGGTTGTTTTTTTGTTCTGGAGAACAGTGTAAATAATCAGATGGTGATTTTTGTAGAGCAGGTGGGCAATGAGGGGGCGTGGAAATGATCAAGCTGCATCAGCACACTGTTCTAATTAGTTGATAGTGAAGATCATGCTATATTAGCGCACTGTTCTAATTAATTAACAGTGAAAATCAAGTATATTAGCAAACTGTTCTAATTAATTAATAGTGAAGATCGTGCTATATTAGCACACTGTTCTAATTAGTTCATAGTGAAGATCAAGATTTATTAGCACACTGTTCTAATTATCATGTATATTATCACGTTGTTCTAATTAGATGGTGGAAAACGATCAAGCTATATACAAAGTGATACAAAAACAAAACAACACCAGTTAATACAGAGCTTAACAAGACGTCTACAAAACAATACAACAGTTAACAAAGAGCTAAACACAGCGTCTTATAAAACAACAGCTCAGCATCGACCAAGTAACTGATATCGTCTGTAGGTTTAGTAAATAAGCAAGCAGGTTTGTTTTGTCGCGGTAATACAATAGTCATCTCGCTGTGTAGGCTAACAAGCCAGCCATTGTTTCTTTCAGGCATCTCTACGAGGGGGGGGGGGGGGCACGTCTATCGCACCCCCCCCCCTCCTCCCCCAAACAAAATATAATTTATATAGAAAATATATAGTTTTACCAGTGTTCGCGCCTCCCCTTTCCGCGGAAAATTTAGTCCGCCCCTCCCCCTACATTTTCAAGTGTTACTCCACCCACCCTCCAGAGGAAAATTGTCTGAAACTGAAAGAAACACTGAAGCCCACCATCTACAAGTTGGTGCGTGACAAATCGGGCGCGATGGTCGAGTGTAGAGATAAGACGCCACGGTTGTTTTCTAGATTCGTCCACAGTGGTCATTGCCACGACTGTCCTATATGGGTGAGATACTGGTTGTTTGATTGGTGTGTGTTGTGGGACTGTTGTGTGTGTGTTAGTGTGTGCGTGGGCAAAGTGTGAATGAGAAAAGTTTGAATTGTCTCTGGTGGATTGTTCTTATTGTCATTATATAGGATGGGGGGGGGGGGGTAGTATATAGGTCGGTGGGGATGGTAGAAGATAGGTCGGTGGGGGGGGGGGGCAATATACAAGTCTGTGGTGGAGGAGCAATATACAGGGTGGTGGGGGAGAGGCGATATATACGGTGGTGGGGGGAGGGGTAATATATAGGTCGGTGGGGGAGGGGCAATATATAGGTCGATGGGGATGGATATTATAGAAGTCCGTGGTGGAGGGGCTATTTACAGGGTGGTGGGGGGGTGGGCAATATACAAGGCGGTAGTGGAGGGGTATATATAGGGTGGGCGAGGGGCAATATACAGAGCGGTGGAGAGGAGAACAAAACAGGATAGTCAGCAAGACTAGAATACAATTGGGGTGGGGTGGGTTTGTAGAGACGATGCAGGGGCTTTAATTACACGTGTGAATCTCGTTGTTTCCCACCTTGGAATTAGCAGGGTGACTCAGCTGTTTGCAAACATGACGTATCGTCGTGTACAGGTGTATACACTACGTTTTGTAAACCTGAGTTTACATTTAAGTGCAAGATCAGCTCGCCTTTCAGACCTAACGACCCATAGGGCACATTAGAACTGGAGTTTGATTACATGTATACTAAAATATACTTGCGTTGCTTTCTGTATTCAGTATCACTGAAACTAGTAGCTGCGTTGAGGTGTATGCAGTGTTTCTTCCAGACTTTTTTCTCCGGGGGTGCACTTGAAATTTTCGGGGTGGGGGGGGGGGGGGGGGTGGCGACGGGGACGGGGAACGGGGGGGGGGGGTTGCACACCGTCAAAAGTATATATTTTCTATCTAAATTCCATTTTGTTCGGGGGGGGGGGGGGGCTGTAACAGACGGTGCTAGTGGGCTCACATGACATATACACCTGAGATTACTAACTTAATCCGTTTCTTTATTATTATACAAGTTTTCTTTAGACAAAAGTGTGAGAGAGTAAAGTTCCCCATTCGGATATAACGATCTATAGGGCACAAGAAATAGAATTCATCTGTTTTTCTACTACGGCATACGAGGGGATGGTGTCGTCAGTACAATGCACAGCCACCTTTACTTCCCTTACCTGAGTCAGGTACCCATCAAAGCTGGGTGGACTCAGAGTCAACGAGAACCGAACTCGAGATCTTCGCCTAGCACTCGGGCGCTCTACCACCTGACCAGTGGTTCTTCAAGACATTTTTCTCCGGGCGGGAACTTGAAATTTTCTGGAGAAGGGGTAGGGGGGCGGACTATAATTTAAATGGGGGGGGGGAGAAGACACTTAAAAGTATAATTTTCTATGTAAATTCCATTTCGTTCGAAAGGGGGGGGGGGGGGGAAGGGGGGGGGGGGGGGGGGGGGGGACGACAGACGGTAGAATTTCTTCGGAGGGGGGGGGGGGGGTCCGAAGAGATGCCTGGAAGAAACTCTGCACCCGACTACGCCATCCCATGATTGTGAATCAACAACTGTATAAATATTAAAAAGTTTGCTTTATATTTTGACTACCAGATCCCCCGATTACATAATGCTTTTCTTTTTTTTTTTTCTAAAGGCCCATTAAAACTGCTCACGAGAACGTTGCTACCGGATCGCGTGCATCACATTTCAGGTTTGGCTTCAATCCTAGACTGGAAAAAAAAAACTTCACTATTCTGCAGACGGAAAACTCATCTGGCATGCACGTACACGACTTACCCCCCACCCTTTTCAAAATACACCCCCCCCCCCACCACCACCCAGCCACATCACCTATTTTACCTTTCCAAAATGCCTGTGTCTAGCGCGTGTTAGCCGTGGTTGAGTTCAGTAGGGTAGTATAAAATATCGACCGGCACACGCGCGCGTATTCAGACCTTGCTGTATCAGCAAACTTGCACGCCTATCGTTCTGATAGCGGTGGGGGGAACGCCGTGGACCTGCTCAGCGCTGCAGTTTTCTCAAACACCTGACTTGATGATTATTCATTAGTGACGTTTGATGTAATTAAAACGTATTGTGTGATTGCGGTATTGAGGTGGGATTTGAATTATGGGAATAAAAAGAATAATTTTAAAAAAAAACAACAACCGATAAAGGCGAAATGGAACAAAAGTACAGCTAATCTTCAGAGATAAGATATTAGGTTTTAAGATTCTTGGTTTTAAAATTAAAAACAAGAAATTTAGGCAATTCAATCTTAATTTCTACTTCAATTTTGAACAGTTTCTAAAACTTTAATGCATTGATTTAATTTCTGCATAAATTATGCATACTGAAAAAAAAATTGCCTGCTTAAAAAACATTTTTATAAAAATATTGAGATTTAAAAAAAAACCATTTAAATCTTAAAGCTGGCGCGTCAGCTTCAAGTTCTATTAAACTGGAATTAATTTCCCCTCTGTCTCAGATCCGCTCAGCTGTCGCCTAGACAGACACGGATTCTCCCCCTTTAGGAAACAGATTTTATTTAAAAATATTTAAATTACACCCCCCCCCCCCCAATCAATTGCAGGCTATCAGACCCCCCCCCCCCCCCTCAGACAACCAGAGCAGCACAGAGAACAATTCTTTCCTCCGCTCCGTTCTGTTTGCTGAGAGAATTTATTGCCGGGATATTGTCCGCTGCCGTACCACGAACTACCGTCAAAAGCGGGGATCCTGGACAATGATTAGGACTCGAAACTCGAAACAATTACTGACCAGACGGACGAAGGAGGAATCTTCAATTTAAGGAGGGAATCTGCTGGGATTAAATTAGATCAGCGTAGATTAAACGACATTTAAAAAAAGAGATTTCGTGTAATGAGTTTTGAGCCATGAAAAAATTCAGCATTCTCGGTTGTTCGTACTCGATCTCCTTATATTTTGTTTCAT
This sequence comes from Physella acuta, assembly GCF_028476545.2. Lineage (NCBI taxonomy): Eukaryota > Metazoa > Mollusca > Gastropoda > Physidae > Physella > Physella acuta. The sequence goes on along the minus strand of NW_026732179.1, from coordinate 51,338 downwards.
TTAAACTAATTATATATTGTATTCAAGACTTAAAAATTCATTAGATTTATCTGATAAGCCTTAGAAGAACACATAGATAACAAAGAAGTATATGTGATGAAAACAAAGAAAAGAAAAGCATGAAAACGATGTTAATACTTCATGTAGTGTTTTCGGTTCGTGAAAAGTCCAGAGGTTTGCGAAAAGCGCAGGCGCTTTGCGATGATGGTGACTACAGAACAAGGATGGAGGCAGTGTAATCATTCACAGGCCCCTTTCAGTTTTGTCTCAAGGGTACGGGATAGAATACAATGTAAATGATAGCGGTTCGTCTTTACATTTCGGCGCACCATCGAGAAATTTAGTAATTAGTGATAATTGTCTATTTGAACATCTTCGCTGATTATTTAGTTTTTATTGCAAATACTTATACGATAGGATACACGCAAAATTAAGTGTAATTTTTTCCTATGTCGGTTGTTTTGTATGAAGCAAATAATTTTTTTTTGTTAAAATATTTAACTTTAAAATATAGCAATTATCGATTTGAGATCTAGAGCCGTTTAATATTTTATATTACCCTGAACGTAAATGTAGCCACCCCCTATACAAAATACGAATAATATCACCGTGTATGTGCGTGTGCTTGTGTGTCTGTGTGTACGAGCGTGCAGACGCCAAACACATACAGAAGCTTTGTTTACATATCATTTTAAATGTCTGTTCAGTCGCCGAGCGAGTTTAGCCGGTACATCCGCGCTTCTTCCACCACGAGCGTTAAGCCGTTTAACTCAGCACAACACAAACGTTTTCTTTTACTGTTTTTACCCGGGCGAGTCTTACGCAACTCCTGCTTAATCTGCCGACCTCCCCTACAAATACCCCCCCCCCCCCCCACCGTCTCAGCATCTACCTGTTGTAGTCTCAGACAAACGAACGAGCGTCAGGCCAGAAACCAGGTTGATATAATATTTCCGATGACTTTGCATTGTGCATATTTTCTAAGTCGTGCTTACTACACGTTAGGCCGCAAGTACAGGGAGGGTTTTTTTAAAAAGTGAAACGGAAAAAAAGCACGTTTTAATCTACAGAAAAAAAAAATCTTATATTTTAAAATTTTAAAAATAAAAATAATGTAAATCTCTTCAGCAAGTCGCCGATTTAGGTCAAGGTCAAAGTAAACACCGGTTGCGTTTACTTTTTTTTTTTGTATGTTAAATTAGAACTGCCGACTGCGTGTGATAATATGTTACATGTGATAACATAATAAACGTAGAACCAGATACTTATAGACAGAGGCGTGGACAAACGACCATGTTAGCAGCAGGCAAACCCGGCTCTTAAACACACGTAGGCTCCACCAATACGGCTCATTTCTTTCACTGTCACGTCTCAAGGAGGGAACTTCCTAACAGACACATACACTAATCGACTTGTTATCACGGCACATTTCCTTCACCACTAGATCTAGACGCAATTATTACTCTGTACGCTGTAATAGTAGCCTACTCAATATAGCCTTTTCGTTTGGTATCTATATTCACTGTTCCGCCTGTATTAATCTTTGCCTACCTAACAAAAGACACAGATTCACGGATATCATTTTTCTCTTGCGCCGCACGAGTTTTCATAAATTTAAAAAAAAAAAAAAAAGAAATATCATTTAAAAAAAAATAAAAAAAATTATAATGTTAATAAGAGAAAATAATAGTTACGCTCATTTTTGTATTGAGTTCCGAAGTAAACTCTTATATATCTAATTAAAATTGAATTTTAATAATCTTTAATTTCCAAAACATAAACTTAAATAAAACTACGGTATGATTTAAAATATAAGCCATAGTTTTAAAACTATCAAATATTTTGACTATTTCGCAAGGGAGACAAAGGTAAAAATGAAATATCCAGTGCAATACATTTATATCGGTTACATCCCTTGATAAAATCGCGTGCGCTACTTTTCCTATCAATGCGTACCGAACATACCGGCAAGTTGTTACTTAATTAGTGATATAAGATTTTTTTTTAAATTTCATGTGTCGGAACTATGTAAAAACATGCATTATGTATTTAAAAAAAAAAAAAGCTGAATGATTTTTCATAACGAAGAAACTCGAGGAATTTTTTAATAAATCAAAGTGAATGAAAAACAAATAATGACTGCAAACCAATATATAGTTAAAATGAAATGACAAGAAAAGTAAAAAAAAAAGAGGGTGTTCTGATGATAAAATTACCTTGTTCTTCTTCCCTATCCCAATTATCCCGTGATTGTTGGCCTAAAATTACAGGCAAAATAATGGCTAAATGGCACCACCATAACAGAACGAGGGCCATCAATACAGTTCTCATTTTTTCCAGAAAATACTACATTAGCGCGATTTAAACGCGTAAGAAAACACAAAATACACAACTTTTCATGGAAAAGCACGCAAGTCCCAAAGCATCACAGCTTTAGACCAATATCAACTGGTCTGACTTTCTAACATACACTGCCCGCTTTTTAATCTCCTACTTCTCGTGCGGATTTTTCTATGGAAACCCGTCGGCGTAAAAATGAGTTTTTTCTGAGTCGGCGCCTCTCTCAATAAGCGACGTTTTCGCGTTGCGTTTTGCGCACAAATACAATTTTCTAAATATGATTTTAATTTATTTGATTGAAAATAGCTTTCACGTTGGATGGTAAATTTGTTACTAATTAAAAATAAACAAAGACTGCAGAATCGATTTGTGAAAGAATTAAAAAGAATCTATTTATATAATTCTCTTCTTGGATACCCTAGAAAACACCAAGCTGTAAGCGCGCCTAGCAGCCCTCTCTCTTCCTCTCTAAACATATCCCTACCACCCCCACCCCCACATGGTCTGGTGAGCTGTGGTTCACGCTACATGTTTACAATCGTAGAGCCGGGTTTAGTGACGGCTATTAGGGGCAGATAATTTAGTTTGAAACGATTTTAAAGTTAGGGGAGGTAACTAAGACTAGGCTGCTTTCACGGGGGGGGGGGGGGGGGGTTAGGGGTTAAGAGGGTGGGGGGGGGGGGGGGTAATCGTCCTTAACGACCTACTGATAGTGTTTTAAAGCAAATATTTTCAGTGGCAGCATTGGTACTGTCGAATTCACAAATTATGAATTACTGAAAAGTAGAAAATAAAACAATACGCCGCGGGTCGGCTCGTTATAAATATTGTGTTAAAAGATTGAATGATGAATGTGAAAACTAGTTGTATATTAAGTTATATCCATGCATTCTAAATGCAGAAATTAAGCAAAATGGAGAATTCATAACGAGAATATTAGGGGGTCGTCCATAATTGATGTCACACTCGTAAGGGTTGGGGTTCGTGATTTCATTAGGATGTGTGATGGGGGATACGTTCAGATTTTTAAAAAAAAGTAATATTTGAACCCCGAATTTTAGAAGCTATTTCGCGTTTTTTGGCAACTATTTTGGTAAATTGTAAAACAATTTATTAAATAACCCTATGTTAACCGAACTCTATCAATATTTTAGAGAACAAAAATAGAAGTTTTAAAAAAAAAATCCCTGCAATTTTGAGGGCAGGGTTTCTTCCAGGCATCTCTACCGCCCCCCCCCCCCGAACGAAATGAAATTTATATAATTTATATAGAAAATATATACTTTTAACAGTGTCCGCCCCCCCGAAGAAAGTCTACCGCCCCCCCCCCGAAAATTTCAAGTGCCTTCCCCCCCCCCCTCCCCCGGAGAAAAAAGTCTGGAAGAAACACTGTTTGAGGGGGGGGGGGGGGCTGACTTTGACTGGCAATGTGTGGCGAAAGAGAGGGGGGAGGTAAAAAGCGTCCAAAAAAAAAACGTGACTACATTAATGGATGGCCTCCATATAAAATATACGTACGATCCCTTACCTTTTTTTTTTTTTTTTTTACACCAAATAGACCTTGCCTAGTCTCTTCACATGGATGTTAATTAACATGTCTTTAACCAGCACCTGCTCAATCATTTGGTTTTACCAAAGCTGTTATTTCATTTTCTGCTTACAACATGTCGATTTCACAGCTCGTGAGTCATGTGTCCGACTATCATAAAACAAAGCAACCATTTCCCACTGTATGTTGATGTGTCCGTATATCCCAAAACAAAGCAACTCTTTCCCACTGTATGCTGCACAGTTCTATCACGCATCTCTCCGGAGTACGTCCATCGAGACCTCCCCACCTCCCCTTCTAGACCGATATAGAAAAATTATTATAGAAAATATATACTTTAATTAGTATCCCACTCACGTAAATATTAAGCCCCCCCCCCCCAGGGAGAAATTTATCTGTGAGGAAACTTGATTTCTAAAGCAAAATTTTATTTATATTAAAAAGTTTTTTTTTTGTAACAAATAATAAACATAGGTTATTTCGAATCTGCTCAATTAGGTTTATAGACGTAAAAAGCTGCTTTAAAAAATGGTGTGTTGGGGTGGAGGTTATTTTTTGTTACAATGTGTGACGATGGAAAAAAAAAGGGGGAGAGGTGGAAAACTAGCAAAACAAAAAAAAAGCATGAATTACCCTAGTTAGGCCTATTTGTTTGGTGACCCTCATACAATAATAAATATAAATCTACAGGCTTATCAAAAACGAACATAAGCATGCACATAAATAGTGTTTTTTTTTTTTTTACTTCGATTTGCTAAATTAGTAATAGATCTAATAAAAGATTTTTTTCTATATTACTGCACTATAAATAAAAGACTCTTTATGCCTATTCACGAAGTATTCAGTATTCAGTGAGTGGGCCAATCTACTGTCAGACTAGGGACGGGCTTACAACAGTCTACACTAATTATCAATTTTACTTTGATCTAGATCTAGATTAGAATTAGATAGGCAACTTTTTCGCACTTTACTGGCCTCGGCCGATTTTACGCACCTAAAACGATCGATTACCAGTAGTGCAGTAGTACTGTAGTATACTTAGTATAGATAGGCCCTACTAATAATAATAATAATAATATTTTGTCCAAATCCACATGCGAATTTACAAAGAAATTATAATTTTAAATTATTTAAAATATCTAAATTAAGATATTCAGTGGTAGAATAGTAGATTTAGTGGTAATACTTATATTAGATAGAGATAGGCACACAATTAAGATTAAGAATGAGAGAATAAGCCTTTTGCGATCGTCCAACGTTACTAATGAAGCGATTGAGAAAGCGAAAGTAGTTTCTGTAACAAACGATAGGAAATGACGTACAGTTTTGCAGCTTTCACGCATGCGCATTTTTACCAAACGGGAGACGCCATGAAAACATTCTTTGTGTTTTCCGAGTTTTACTAACAATTTTTATGGATACTACCTGTTATACAATTGAAGTCGCTGGTAAAAAAAAAGTAAGACTTATTCGCCCTTCCATAAATTAACGTAGGGATATGTTAAGGGTTTTAAACTCCTGTGTTCAAGTATTATTTTGTTCTTGATTTGTTATTAATTTTGTAGTCGGCTGGAATTCGCTCATCTAAAATAAAAAAGTAAAAATGTGATTCATGTGCACTTTTAAGTCTCACAATTCCTTTTATTGCAAGTATCTTTAGAATTCAAGTTTTTTGTAATGTTTAGAATATGTGATTTGAGGTTAATTGTACAATCATGCATTTTGTATTAGCTTTTGGAGATCAAACCAAGAAGCCTGTCCTGCCCGTAAAGTCATAAACCGACGCCATATTGTATGCTAATTTTTGTAGGTAGCCTACTTCCTGTGGCATTGAACATTTTATGTAAACACAAGACTCATGTAAACAGTAGATTCTCTAGATCTAGGCCTTAACACAAATTATTGACTTATTAGTAAAATATTTCTGTAACTATTGTGAGTTACTAGATCTAGATCTATAGCTCACGCACAAACCCCTGAATTGAATGCCATGAAGTCTCAGAGTGCAAGTCTAAAATCTAAATTTTAAATGTGTCTAGAATTTAGATTTTAGATCTAGATTCTAGATCTAGAACTAGAATTAGAATCTATTGAAATCTATTCTAAAATAAGTCGAATTTATAGACTTGTAGAATGTAGAATCTCTAAATTCCTGATCTAGACTAAGAATCTACTCTAGACTCTAGAAAAATCTAGTTTTATATTTTATTGAGTAGTTTGTTTAGGCCTAAGTTTAGTTTTAGTCTAAGTCTACTACTGGATTTAAAACTAAAAAGTCCACATGAGTCATAGTCACTAAGTCACAGTCATGTATTGGCAGTTTTGATAACAAACAGATCTAGATTAACTATTAACTTGTCTATAGGCCCCTACTAGAACTATGTCCAAAGAGTTCTAGCTAAAGATTCTACCAATTTAATGATACAGCAAAAATTCTTTCACATTCTGTTAGGCCTCACAAGCTGCAATGTGCAAATGTTAAGATTAGGAGATGAAACTGTTAATATTTACTATTTACAGTTTTACAGCTGTGTTTTGTTTTTAAAAAATAAACCCAATTGGGCCCACTTTTGTTCTCTCCTTTTTTAATTTTAAAAAGTTTTAAAAAATAAACCCAGTGTATTCTTCTTCTAGTGTTATACAGTGAGCTCTCTCAATAATAGATTCCGAGTAGTTCTGTAACACATGTTTATTGTTCTACAATGAGCAATGGGTTAGTAATGATACTGATCAGCTAATCTCATTAAGAATTAAGGTGTATGTTCAATACAAGTGTCAGATACACAGACACAGTAATGGTAGCTTCATTTAAAAAGTGTAAGATTACTGGTAGTAGGCTACTATAGGGTAAAGGAGGGCGTTAAGAGCCACACTTTTTAGCACCTGTACATTTTTAGAGATTTCTACTAATCTAAGAATTTTTTAGTAATGAAAATATGGCAAAATTATTCTAACATATCTTACACAATATAAAAATAATAACAAAGTCTATTAAATATACTTTAAATGGGTTTAATTGAACATTTATTGTCATACCCCCAAAATCAGCATTTGGGGCGAAAGGAGCCGGGCAATGGGGCAATAAGTATTATTACTATTATCTCCTAGTTTAGACTAACTCCGCAATAAAAATAATTGATTTCTAACCCCAAAATAGTTAATGCTGTGTACACACACTTTAACTGATACTAGCTATCACTAGGCCCCAATGGGCCCAGTCTACAGCTGATACAATTGCAGGTGTACATAGGGCCTAAAGTCTAGTAGTTTACAGTAGGCACATTAGTATGCCTAGTGTGTAGCTAGTATACTAGTGTGTAGCTGTCCAGAGTTAACATTCTTGTATGTAAAAAGGGGTGGTACTAACTAATCTGCCTTAATGCTTTCCCCTGATAAGCCATGTGTGCTATACATTACATAACATGACATGGAGGTGAGAAATGTTGAGGGGAGAGCAGTGGTACTGGTTTCCCTTTGTTCTCCTTGCTGGACCCTGAGGGCCATAAATTACATAAGGAGATGCTATCTCTGGTTGGCTGAGATCTAAGAACTAAGTCCATGCTACTTACAAAGAGATAAGTTTTATGGTGGGTTAGATACAGGTGGGGGCTGGGTATCATGGGGGTGAGAAATGATGAGGGGAGAGCAGTGGTACTGGTTTCCCCTTTGTTCTCCTTGCTGGACCCTGAGGGCCATAAATTACATAAGGAGATGCTATCTCTGGTTGGCTGAGATCTAAGAACTAAGTCCATGTTACCTACAAAGAGATGAAGTTTTATGGTGGGTTAGATGCAGGTGGGGTCTGGCTATCATGGAGGTGAGAAATTGTGAGGGGAGAGCAGTGGTACTGATTCCTCTTTGGTCTCCACCCTGCTGGACCATGAAGGTCATATATTACATAACATGCCACCCCAGATTGTCTGAGATCTGTAACTGTAATCCATGTTACCTACAAAGAGATGGTGGGCCAGAAACTGGTGGGGGCTGGGTATCATGGGGGTAAGAAATTGTAAGGGGGGGGAGCAGTGGTATTAATGTGTCTGACCACTTCCCTGCTGGACCATGAGGGTCATAAATTACATAACATACCACCCCAGATTGGCTGAGACCTAAGAACATTTATTCCTGTTACCTACAAAGAGATTAGAAGTTTTATAGTTGGTTAGAAACAGATGGGGGCTGAGTCGGCTGTATTGCCCCTTAGGGGTAATAAGTACTTGTACCATTTTAAAAATTACCTTGCTAACATCAGATGACTGAATTTTTACTTTTTAGCAGGTTAGAATAGTATTTCTATCATTTAGACACAAGTCTGTTTAACAATTAATACATTTTGTGTTAACTATTCCTATACCAGTGTCATATTCAGTGGTCTAATAAATGAGAAACTTGCACATAGGGTTTCAAGAGCCACATAACAGTATCTGTTATAACTTTTCTAAACAGGCAAGCTAGTGGACAAAATTAATGTATTCATGTAGATTTAGTTATTATCTTACAAATAAAACCATTATGGTAATGATCAGTCAAGTTTTACTCTGATAATGATAAAAACTTCAGAGCATGGTAAAATGGGACAAATGTCGGCCATTTTGTTTCGGCACCAATAATCACTGTGCAAAAAAAATTCACCAAAATAAAACTATTCTAGCCATAGCTATAAAAATAGTGTTAAAATGTACAACAACCAATGCTCTAATACAGGAACAAAGAATGGGCTTGAAAAACTCATTTGGTTTATTACAAAGTGAAGTTTCGCAAGTTATGTCTTTTTGGAAAAAAAGTTCACAAAATGGTTTTATGGAGATGAGAAATTTTAGGGAAAGAGCAGTGGGATTAAATCTTGTCTCATCCTCTCCCTATTGGACCAAGTGGGTCATAAATTACATAAAATTAATCCTCTGCTTCTCTGTTATCAAAGAACAGCAGTGGTTGTTACCTCAGAAGTAGATTAGCAGTGTTATTGGGGGTTTTGTGGGGGTGGGGTGTTGATTGGGGCTTAATACCACACGGCTCTTAACGCCCTCCTTTACCCTACAGTAAACTAATATTATTTGGTAAAGTCTGTGCTGCCAAAGCTTAACCATTATCTTGATAACTCAAATTTCTGTCTAACATTTACACAAAACTAGACCCATAAATTAATATGTTTAATTAAAACAAAAATTGATTCCTACTTATCCTTAAGGGAAAAATAAGGTTAATAGTTAAACTATTAGTTATTTAATAGTCCAAGCCCTATTAGTATTATAAATGCAATTGTAAATTATATATATAAAAAAAAGTCAGAAAGTGATGCTGGTCCTTGTTGTTTGGTTTAGGTATTATGTGCCTCAGGTGTTTTGTCTCAGGTTTAACAGCTGAAGAGATAATTAGTTTCTCTAAAAATTGTGTTGTATTATTTTTTTTTACATAAACCAAAGTTACTTTGTTATTGGTAGTTATTATTTAAATTTTAAGATTATAGTTCACATTGTTTTCTTTTTTATTATCTGGTTTTCTAAAAAAATTGCATACATTTTTGTTTCTTTTGCAGATGCTGTTTGATTTGGATTTATAATTCAAAGTAATGCATAGCTAAACTTCAAAATCTAATCCACAATCATCAAAAATGGTTCTCGACTTTGATGTAAAAACATTTTGTCAAAATCTGCGGGCTACAAAACCACCATATGAATGTCCTGTTAAAACATGTCGTAAAGTTTATAAAAGTTTTTCGGGGATACAGTTTCATATGTACAATCATAATCATGATAATCCTGATTCACCTGGAACTGGAGCAGCAGCCAGCCCTTCAGGAGGCGGTAGAAAACCTGGAAAACGCAAACAAAAAAATTGGCATCCTCGCCAGGCAAGAAGATCTCCAACACCACCAGAGTTCATAAGATCACCTCAGAGAGAAACATTAAGTTATGCTGAGTCTCAGAGACTTGTTGAAATTGATTTAGATGGTTGTCTTAGAAGAATTGATATCTGCCAGCCACTTGAAATAATTTCACAAGATGAAATTGAGAACCAAGACAACACAGAAAAAGAAGAAAACGAAGAAAAAAGTCCATCAGGGAGACCAGTTCGTAATTTAGAAAGCAAATCTAGAAAGGAATCATTAGCTGTTGGTAGTTTACCACCTGAAATAAATCCAAACAAACTTCCAGAACCAAATGTTAAAGTATTAACAGATTATGTTAAGCCTAGCAAAACATCATCACATCCAGCATCATATTATCGATATATCGAGAAATCTTTAGAAGAGTTGGATGAGGAAATTGAATATGACATGGATGAAGAGGTAAAGTATTCATTATTTTTTTAAACATTATTTATTTATTTAATATATATTTTTATTGGTGTGGTCTAATTTTTATTTTTTACCCTGTTGCACAAATCTAAATTTTAATGATCTATTGCTAGGACCATTCATGGCTGGAAATTGTAAATGACAAGCGAACAAGTGATGGAGTAGCTGCAGTAGCACAAGATACCTTTGAACTCATGATGGATCGTTTTGAGAAAGAGGCTTTCTTTCAAAGTCAGCATACTGGCAAAGAACAAGGTCCATCCATGGATGATGATGCTGTGTGTAGTATTTGCATGGATGGTGAATGTCAAAACAGTAATATGATATTGTTTTGTGACATGTGTAATTTAGCTGTTCACCAGGAATGTTATGGAGTTCCTTACATACCAGAAGGACAATGGCTGTGCAGGCGTTGCCTCCAGTCACCATCTCGTGCTGTTGACTGTTGTCTGTGTCCTAATAAAGGTGGTGCTTTTAAACAGACAGATGATGGACGTTGGGCGCATGTTGTTTGTGCGCTTTGGATTCCAGAAGTAGGATTTGCTAATACAGTTTTTCTTGAACCTATTGATTGTCTTCAAAGAATTCCACCAGCTAGAAGAAAATTAACATGTTATATTTGCAAACAAAGAGGTGCTGGTGCTTGTATTCAGTGTCATAAAACTAACTGTTACACAGCTTTTCATGTGACTTGTGCTCAGCAGGCAGGACTTTTTATGAAAATAGAAGCTGTTAAAGAGCCTGGTCCAAATGGTATATCTGTTGGTGTTAGAAAGACAGCGTTTTGTGATGTTCATGCACAGCCTAGTGCTGATAATTCTATGTTCCCCGATGATGAAAAACAAAGTGGTTCAAAAGAAGATGCCCGTGAGCAAGCTCGTATTAAGATGAGAAAAGCAAGAAAAATTCTTGCACAAAAGCGTAATGCTATACCCAATGTGTCCATTCCAATTATCCCAGATGAAAGGTAAGCTGATTGTTGCAATTTTTTATTTTAATGAATTATTTTGAATGTTCTAAAAATAGTATTACAAAATTTTTTTTCTTTATATCAGTCACAGCTAATTTTTAGGTAAAGTAAATTAACCAAAAACATGAAAGTAAGGTAGCATATATAAACTATTTATTACTTTCAAGATACTTTTTTAAATTTTAAAAATAAATCAACAGTACATAACATTCACAATCACAGAATGTAGAATGTTCTCTGCCTAAGATATTACAATTTTTCCAACATTAGCCATCTACAGAGGTCTAAACAAAAAACGCTTATTAGCAATAACAAAATTACTAAATTAAAATAATACCTTAAGCTAAATCGAAATAAATCATTTTGCATCAATGACTGACGGCAACATTGCCACATGAATTGATTTTTTAAACTATTGTTTAGAGTCTTGCAAATATACTCAGAAATAAAAACATGTTTTATCATTAGAAAACTTTAAAAGAAAGATCCTTTTTGCACATATTCTGAAATTATTGTACTTCAAGAGGAATGTTTTAATCATTAAAAATAATTTTTTGAATAAACCAATGTGAATAAACTTTTTAAAATACATTCATTTTACTTCTCCCATTTTCCCAAATTTGATGCTTAAGTTTTAATGCTTCTTGAAGAGTTGTGGTTAAAAAAATAATTAATTTTACCTATACATGTTGCCTTTATGCAATTCCTATAAGCTTTTTTGTAGGTTTTATAGTCTACAACAAATGTAGGCTATAATTCAAATAGCTTCTTTTTTAATGTGTTAAAAGTTATATTCTTTCTTAATGTAACTCACAAGCATGTTTATCCTGTATATTAATACACATTTTAAAAATATTGTGAGTACTATAGTTTTACAGAAGTATAAAATAGAATGTAGTTAGAACCTATGTAGTCACTATTTTCATGTTTAACAGCCTTATGGAAATAAAATCTTGTAGAATTACTGCTAACAGTAAATCAAAAATATAGCTCTTGGTATTAATATAAATAAGTGCACCCCATAAACATGTCTATTTTAGAAGAGTATGTATCAAAAGCAGGAGATGCAGTATAAACAAATATCTACCTCATCCTGTAATAATTGTGCTTTATAAGAATAGCTGAATAGGTCTAGTAAAATAAAAATAAAATACCAATACAATAATTTAGTGGCTAGGCAGGGATTTGTCATGGGAGCATCTTCAGACTTTCTTCCAGTAAATATAATTTTTCCCCCATTAATATGTGTATGTTTAAATTAGTAACTGCATGATAAACAGTAGATTATCTTCATATCTGACATTTGCCATAATGGTGTTTACCTTAATAAAACTCTATCTCCCCCTTGCCAATGCCACTGCCATAACTTTTATCTCATGTACCCGGGTTTTCAGAAGTAAATATGTTAATGTCAATTTTTGTTTGTTAGTAGTTGTCATTGAGTTTATATTTTGTTTCAATTTATTAATTTTTGTTGTTAAAGAGTATTATATGACTACTTTTAATTTCTGTAAAATGATATACAATCAATATACAGGGTTAGCAAAATATCATCAATGATTTCTGTCCCAAAAAAAGAGGAGTTTATGAGGGCTTTATTGAGCTATTGGACTCTAAAACGACAATCACGATTTGGAGTACCCTTGCTAAGAAGACTACAGTCAAATCATATGAGTAGAAACAGAGAACATGTATGTCACTCTTGAATTAAAATAAATTTAAGTGGTTATTTATTTCTTTTGTAATTAAATGGTAAATATCACACTCGCCTTTTGAAAGTTCGATGCTTTTTCAGAATATTAGCTCCTAGTTATTGTAAGTTTTTAGAAGCTACTCATGAATTTGGGTTTATCTTTTTGTTTTGGTTATAGTCTAGAAATGACAAGCACAATCAAGAAATGCGTGAAAAATTGAAGTATTGGCAGCGCTTGCGCCAGGATTTAGAAAAGGCAAGGCTGTTAGTAGAGCTCATACGCAAGAGGGAAAAGCTGAAAAAAGAACTGGTAATTATTAAAGTTTTTCAAATGTATTTAGTCCATATTTAAGTTCTAATTTATTGTGTAAACTTTAGTTCCAGAAAAGCTTTTGGAATTATTTCTATTTTGTGCTTTATCAAGATAAAGGTATACCAATTATCAATGGAGTACAAACTGCAGCCATTTATCATGCTTCAAAGGCACACATTAAATCAGCTTCAGGAAAAGGATGCAGAAGACATTTTTGCCCACCCTGTATCAGAAGAGGAGGTTAGAAATAATTTCTTTTATGTTTTTGCAAATACTCTATTAATATTTTCATCTTATGTAGCTTTTGAAGCTCAACTATACACTAAAGAGAAACTTCATTGAAAACCAATAATTAATTTCTTTTTTTTAAAAAAAAACTTTCAGGCACCAGATTATAAAGATGTTATTAAACATCCTATGTGCTTCTCTGTTATGCGAAACAAAGTTGACACACATAGATACAAAACGATGGAGGCATTTGAAGCTGATTTTAAGCTTATAATACACAACTGCTGCATGTACAACGCCAAAGATACAGTTTTTTACAGAGAAGCTATGTTGTTGAAAGAAGAAGTATGTTTTGTTTGTTTGAAAATTAAACATTGCTTAAACATTAGTATCATTTATTCAGGAATTCCAATATTTTTGTTGTTGAGTAGAATGTTCTTTTATTTTTCTTTGATTTTTACCACTATATATATATTTTTTTCTTCGTCTCAGGGCATGGAAATAATCAAAGATGCTAAAAAGTTAGCTGAGCAAGTAGGCTATGATTATGATACAGGTCTGCATGCTGATGGACCAGTAACATCTAAAGAGCACCATATTCCAGAAGAGTGTATGTTATTTTTTGTGTATATAGCCTTGTGTATAAATACATAAATAAATAAATATAGATATAGATAGATATATATATTCGGTTTTGATACTACTTTAAACTTAATATTTCAGTTTTTACAATTCACTAAATGCAATTAAGGCTTGACTCAATTTATTCTTATTTTAAATAGTAGACACTTTGTTGGATGGAGTAAAACCTGAAGGGCCATATGAGGAACAACTTCAAGTTCTTTTAAACAAAATGGAAAATGCCAGCAAGAATTTAAAAGGAGGTAGGCCTACTCAATTTATCGCTTTATTAAAATATCAGAAACTGAATTTGTGTGGAGAAAGTTAAACCTGAGTGGAAAAAAAGTTTCATAACTTAATCAAATATACAGTTTGTCCAATGTTGGCTTTTTTGTTCCTCTAATATCAATAGGTAAAAAGGCAAAGTTTTTAAAGAAAATTCGAAATGAGATTGCATCTGTCCGTCGAAAGTTAGCCTTGGATAAAAAGAAAGTGGGCAAAAATAAAAAGTCAACAGATGATGTAAAAGAAGAGCATAAGGATACTCAGGATGATAGTCTTTCCTCAGTTACAAATGATAAAGATGAAGTTAAAGCTGAGGTAAAGGAAATTCAAAATAAAGAGGATAATGCCTTAAAAGAAACAGGTATTTATTGTTTTTACATAACACAGATAATTTTCAAATTTGTGATTAATGTATTAATTACTATTTATTAATTTAACAAGTTTGTAATGTAACACAATGAGTACTAGTGTTATTCATTGTTTTTTTTCAGTGACATCATCAGATGGTGAAGCAGACACCCCTGTTCAGTCAAATCAGAAGGGTACTAAAGGCAACCAGAAACGGTCACCCTCTCGATCACCTTTACGTGCATCTACTCCTTCAAGTAGCAAACCATCAGCTAGGGGATCTAGGAGTAGAGGCAGAGGACGAGGAAGCCGTAGCAGATTAGCATCATTACATTCAGACTTGCCAGAGACTCCTTTAAAACCAGGTTAGTTAAAACTTATAAAAATATACATTTACATCTATAAAGGGTTTGTACAAAAGTGTTGTAATTTAAACATTGGTTAAAAGAAATAAGATTTTTTTTTGTTAATGGTAGTAAAATAAATGTTTACTTTATTCCTAGGTGACAAAAATGCAAAGGACTCAGAAAAGGTCAGCCCAATCTCCCCAAAACCTGAAAAAGTTGAGTCTAAAGAAAATTCTGCTAGAGGGAACAGTGCACACACACCATCTCCTGCTGGAGTAAATAGAAGAACTGCTGTATTATTTAGTAGCAAAAAAGGACGTAGTACTCCTGTGCCAACAAAACCATCATCTACCACTTCTTCTGCATCATCAAATGCTTCTTCTGTTTCTAATACACCTTCTGTCAAAAAAGCTACAGGAAGGGGTGCTAAAACCAGGCAGCATCAAAATCAGCTTCAAGTTAAAGTTGCTGAAGCTACAGAGGCTGAAAAAAACGTAGAAGCACCTCTTAGTCCACGTACTAGAGGACCTGGGAGTCCTACTGGGCGTAAACGATCTGCTAGCATGGCTGCTCAGCCGTCAGAACAAACTGATACGAGTGCTCAACCCACACCTGCCAAGCGTGCAGCTACCTCCCTGTCAACAAATAGTGAAGCACCACCTGTTACATCAGTACATGTAGGTGGACCTGATATAACTGAAAGTTTTAAAGCATATAGAGTGAGGGGAAACATTCGTAGTAGTTCTGAATCAGAAACTACAGATGAACTGAGTAGTGGTGATGAATCACTTTCTGATCCCACATCGGACTCTTCAAGCATCCATAGTCCATCTGGTAAGCCCTTTTCAGAAAATATTTGACTAAAGCTTTTATTATATTTGTTTAGTAGCATAGCTATCTAATTTCATTAATCACCCAGCCATGTTTAAAGCTTTTAACTTTTCCCTTTCTTTCGTATAATTTGAAATCATTTATATAAGCATCTTCTCTGTTTATCTTGGGTTTTTTCTTTTTTTTTTGATCTTTCTGGCACTTATTCCTTGTTACTATAGTGGCATTTATCATTATTGCTTGTTTCACATTGCATATAAATCAATTATGCTTTGACAAAATTATTTTTTAACTATAGTTTCTTCTTCATATTCATTAAAAGCTTGGTATTTTTGCGCATCATGATAGATTTGGTCTTTCTCATTGTAAGGTGGTGAAGTTAACAGCTTTATGTAGAACTCATACATCACTAATTTCTTTGAGTATCAGTTTGAGGTCATTATATTTTATTTCTAACTGAACTACTTGAACATATCTAAAATGTAATTATGCTTTTTGTTTTCATTCACACGTTAGTAAAGAATACATGGCACCTTATCGCTAAATATTTCTAAAATGCACCCAAATCAACATCTAACTTCCAACTTAGACAAGAAAATAATTATTCTTGTATTAATTAATCAGCACTACTAATTGTTTTGCTTATGGATACAAAATACTGAAATAAGCATTAGTGTTGTTTTTTTTTTTACATTTATAAGCAAATGTATAGTTCTGATTTTTCCAAGGAAATGTTTTGTGTAGGACATGGACATAGTTCTTTTTTGAAGAGATTGATACCAATCACATATATTCTGTCCACAATATGTTTAAATGACATTTTAGGTTTTGCTTGTATTTTGTCTCTTTGGTTATTAGTTCAAAAGGTTGGATCTTTTGTAAATGTTTTTATCTTTGTTTGAAAGCAAACCTAATACATGCTATTATTTTGCTAGTTGAAAAATGAGAGTTTCTAAGTCTTTCATAGCAACTTCTTTTACTATCTTTTAAAGTATTTCAGTCCTTAGCTACTTTTGTTAAGTATTATTACTATTATCCAGCTCATCTTGCATTAACTACTATTTTAACAACCTCTCATTCACAATAACCTAAATTCTGTATTTTAAGGATGTTTGGTATGCAGATTATTATTTTTAAGTTAGAATCTTCAGTTGTTTCTTTATTTTGTCATAGATTCATATTCTTTTTTCAATTTGAATTCTATCAGTAGAATAGTAATATAAACTTAGTTACCTCAGTTTGTATCTTTTGAAACAATATTTCTTGAATATCCCACTATATTTCTTGGATATACATATTTACTTTTCATTTACATGCTTTGTCAACATTATTTAGAAGCTTTAAATGTTTAGGCATAAAGTCTTTTCTTTACACCTGCACTTTTGATATAAGTAAGGTACAGATAAATCAATGGAAATAACTTATACAAGTTTGATGTTACATAGTTACAGACTTACATATACCTAATTGCTTTACACATAATAAGACACATTAACATGGTTCTGCCATTTACAGTCACCTCTTTCCCACCCAACATTGCTTGTTGTATCATGCCCATTAAACCTCATTTCATTGCTGCCTGCTTCGCCCTAACACTTTTTGCCTTGTCCACTGACCACCGCATCGTCACACAGGCCGTACCCGCACCACCAGCCTGCGAGAGGGGCCCGAGGGGTCGGATCTGGCCGAGAGTACTGAGGGCATCTCACCTGCCACTTCGCCAATGTCCTCAGGTAGAAGCAGTAGTAGCTTGCACTCACACTCTATGGCTTTTAGTCTGTTCTTGTGTGTTGGGTTGATTTAACAATTTTTTCCTGCTTGTTTTTTCTCATCCATTTTATTTAACACGGTTTCCTTTGGCATTTGCATCATTTCATTTTTTATGTGCCTTGTTACAAAATCCAAAATCTAATCTCCTATTGCTGTAATGTTAAGCAAGTAGATTAATGTTATTGTCATACAATTTAATTGAAATCCTTACCATTTGCTTGTGATGTGAGGTGCCCTATATAGTGACCTTATTTTATTTATATATATATATATATATATATATATATATATATATATATATATATATATATATATATATGAAATTTAGAGCATCTCAGTGTCACTGGTTTGCAAGTTATTTATGTTGTTTAAATATGTTTTTCAAGAGATTGCTTCTAAACCACTAATTTCCTCAGAGCAATCAGAGTCACATCCTGAATGTTCAAAATCATAGTTGAATAGACTGAAGTTTGATGAACTTTTCCAATAAACCTTGTGGAACTGCAAAAAAAGATTTTCTTATGAAAACATGCCAAAAAGAAAAAAACATTAAAATGAAAACCATTAAGCTAATAAAAAAACATTACTGCTATCTTTGCTCAAAATTTAAATTGTCTTTTTCTACCAATAGCAGAGAATAGATAGATCTCTGTTAAGCTAAAGATTAATTGTCCATCACCTTCTTAAATAAACTAGTATTAAATGTAGTAGTACTATATTTTCTTAAATTAGTTATTCAAATTCTGCATTAGAATTTAGAATCTTAAATATTTCACACCTTTTCACACAATATTGTTGTACACCTGTCATATATATAAATATATATATGTATATTTATTTATTTACTGTAAAAAGTTCTATTTCCTAATACATTTATTAAAATGTACCAATGTTACAGGCAAATTTAAGTTGAAAATTATGTGCACACATGTTTTGCTCGCATATAATATATTAATAAATGTATCAAACTATTACATTCTATTATTTTGAAGTAGAATAATATTCATTTTATTTCTAACTGTGAATAGGTGTGCTCTTATGATTTTCTGCTATTTTCTATCATCTATCAGCAGAACATGTTTCTCTTTCAAAACCAAACACTCAAACAATCTTGACTATCTTTTTATGTTATTCTTTAAAAACAATAAATTTGTGGAACATTTATTATTGTAAGTTTCAAAACCAATAATGTTACTTTTACAAATCGCTTATATTGTACTTTATTTAATTGGAATGTTTTAAGAGAAGCTAAAATTTTTTGTTTTTTTTGCATTATTTAATAATATTGGGACAAAAATACTCGTAAGTGAATGAATGAATAACTCTTGTTTTGCCCTTGCAAGAAAAAACTGCAGAAGCATGCTACTCTCTGGTCTTAGTATTTGCATGTTGTTTGTAATAGAATAGCAATGCTGGTAATTGATATTTATTTCTTGTAAATTAAGTTTTACTGCAAGAGCTTTCTTTACTATTAAATCTTACTATTTAAATTAGAAAAAACATAACGAATTTAAGTGAAAAAACCATTAAATTACCATAAAAATCTTTTAGTTGGATCAATACTTATTATTAAATGCCTAGAAATGCATACATAAATAATGTTTTACTTGCAACTCCTTACTACCCATAACTGTTTTGTTTTAATGTTTGTAATTCTACCCTGATATGTAATTTATTACCTTTTTTTGCTTAAGATTATTGTCTAATTAATTGCACCCTGCTTGATTTCTAAACCATTATGTTATTAATGCATTATACCATTCATTCTTCTGTTTGAGTGCATTTGTTACTTCAGTACTATTGTATTATAGAGCAGTTGAATTTGAAGAAGTAGAGACAATAAAATATTATGAAATTATTTATTTGTTTGTCATTTGTATAAAAGGTAAATCATTCTAAAATATTACTAACAATAAGCTTTTTTTTTTCATTTAAAAAAAGTAACCACTCCTTGCATGTGACTAATTTCCTAGGTCAAAGATATATATTTTTATATATTTATTTAACAACTATAAACACAAAATATAGGAGCAAATGCACTCTTAAATTTATCTTAATTTATTAAAACATTTTCTGTTATTACATCACAAAGAGAATAAAAATCTTTCTTTCTTATTAGCTAGCATATATTGCTTGAATTCAAACATGTTTGTTGCTTCATTGGTTATTATGTTTACAAGATGTTTATTAACCCCCAAATGTTTTCTGTTAAGCATGAAAAAAATGCAACTAGCAAAATTAATTTGTATTTTCCCAAGTCACAAATAGCAGTAGTCTAGTTAACATTTGTACCAGGTTGTGTTAATGTATTGAAACAATATCTTAAGTAATTTTAAATCTGAAGTGTTTGTTAAGCTGCAGTAAAAGAGGAAACAAAAATTGTAGTTTTTTTCTGGTTGATTATTTAAGTTTTCAAAAAGATTTCAGATTTTTAAAGTCAACATGGGGTGGGGGAGACGAAGAAGTAAATGTATTTTGCTTTGTACAACCCTCATCAGTCTAGATTCATGATAGTGGTTTGTTACAAGATTTTTCATTCAGGTTTTTAAAAAAATTGTCCAGCTTTAGTCATACCTACTTAAACTGATGTGTATCTTATGTAACTAAGAAGTTGTTGCCACACCAGAAGCCAAGATTAATAGGGAAATACATTTTTGGAAACCTTGTGAACAGGATGCAATAATTGAAAACAATATTTCATTGTCCTTGTAAACAAAACTATTCACTAAGCATAGAAAGATTTCTATTACTTAAAATTGTAATTGATTTGAAAGAAAACTGCTTTAAAAATTATATGGTGAAAGTCAACAAATTTCCAGAAATGCAGAATTAAAAAAAAATAATTTCCATTCCTGGCATTTTAATTTGCTATTTCAGGAAATTTGTCCAAAATGCAAGAGCAGCACACCTGATATGAATCAAGCTATTACCTACCATTTATTATTCTACAATGATTATTTTTTTAAAAACACTTTTGGTTAGAAAAACTACTTTCAAAAAATATTAGGCTGAATAATGCCTTAAACACTCCCTGACTTCCAGGCCGAAACCGTCGCAGTCCCAGCATTGACTCAGAGGACATGATCACGTTAGAACCTTTGGATCTTGTATGGGCAAAATGTAGAGGATATCCCTGGTATCCTGCGCTTGTAAGTAAACCCTCCCTTGCTCAAAAGTATCAAATACTTCACTGTGCTTAATGTAATTAAATATATTGATCAGTAGGTTTTTCTTCATGTAAGACTGCAGATTCACACTAATATATATATAATATAAATTCATACTCAATTATATTTACACACCCCCATCCACCCTCCGCATCTTTATGTCATTAAATATACAATAGACTTTTTTCTTTCTTTCTATTTTAGTTACTAAAATACCACTTTATATTAAAACCTTGAGCCTTGGTAGAAAGGCCTACTATATAAAATTTTTGCATTAAAGTATAATGGAAGTATTTATTTCATAGATTATCAATCCAAAAATGCCGAAAACTGGCTACTTCCATAATGGAGTTCCTATACCAGTTCCTCCTGATGAAGTTCTTGAACTGCAGCAGCGGTATTCAGAGTCAGTTTACCTTGTTTTGTTTTTTGACACTAAACGCACATGGTGAGTGATAAGTTAACATTTCCAGTTTTAGTAATGTAATCTGAAGATGGTTTATGATTTGATTTGAGTAGATTTTAAAGATATTTTAAGTGATTTTTATACAACCCCCTCCCCCCTATTGAAATAAGCAAACAAATGGGTTAAATTCTTCATTTATCATCTGGTATTTAGGAAGTAATATTTGATCTGCTTAAAATTTTTTTTAACTCATGGACATATGTAAAGACTTATTCAGATGTCAAAAAGTTTGCTCGTCATATTACCTATCATCACCATAAACTCATTCTTAAAAAATTAACAGGCAATGGCTACCTCGGAGTAAATTGGAACCCCTGGGTGTCAACTCAGACCTTGACAAGGCCAAGCTAATGGAAAACAAGAAGCCAAATGTCCGCAATGCTGTGAAAAAAGCATATGAGAAAGCAATTGTTCATAGATGCAGGGTTAGAGGTGATCCTAATCCATTGTCTGATGATTCCAGCTCAGATAACAATCCTTGATAGTTGTTTTGTCAAAAATTTGCATTAAAAAATTATCAATAAACTACATTTTTTTCTCACTACCATCAGACTAACTAATAATTGAAGGAAATACTTTTAACCTGTAAATCTTTTTTCTGTTCGGTCAAATCAGTAGAATGAAATTCCAGCTCCTTACTTCTAACTTTAAGTTTGGTAGCCTTTTAGTTACAATAAAGTGGTTTTATTAAGGTATTTCTATGATAATCCAATGTCTTTAAGAAACTTTTTTAGCATACATGAAATATGTAGTGTAATGGAATTGATAACACAGGTATTATATGGTTTAATTTTAATTACATTTTTTATCTAATTTGGTCACAAGATAATTTCATTTTAGATAACTTGTGTGCACTTGTTTAAAATGTTTTATTTAAAAAGAAAGTCCATCAGTAAATTAACTGCCACTGCATCTTTCGGTTGTAAAAAAAATAATGCAGTCTAATAGTTTCTAAACATTAATTTTTTTAATTTAAAAAATAATTAATTGTAAATTTTGTTTCATTTATTATGATCACCTTAAACTGATCATCTGTAAGTCACAAGCTTGTACTTTTTATAATGCTGCTTGATACTTTTAATTATTTAAATTATTCACTTTAATATTTTTTCATTCATAGATATAATTATATGTATTGACAACTGGCATATTGAATCATCTAGTTTATTATTTTTTTTGGCAAATGTAAGAGCAACATAGATACACAATACAAACATGTATTTCTTATCACTTTATAACAAAAAAAATACTGTTACAAAAAAATTAATGTCACTTTATTGAACTCTTTGTCTTATGATTAAAATATATATTGAAATTTGAGGATTAAAATATTAATTTTTCTTGAATGTGCATTTATATGTATTGCATGCATTATACAACAGAAATATGGCATTGTAAATTTAGTATAAATCATGCTTGTGAGGCAGCTGAACTAAACATGTTTGATGGAATAACTAGACTTTTTATTTTTGTTGATTACATGTTATATATACTGAAAATATTAAATACAATTTCTTCCCCCCTGCTGAAAGGCTTCATTGACAGAAGAGCAGATAAACTTCTTGTATGTAGTATTTGATGGATCTGGTTTTAGGAAAATTGAAGATTGAAAATTTTAGTCTTCATATAATTGTTGTCTGTTATATCATTTTGTTTATACTAAACACTTTGTTTCCTTTTTGTATAAATAATATATATTTTACTATACAAACTACATATGACCTGGTTTCATATTTTAATTAAAATGATTTAATTTTTGTTTGTTGATTTTCATTGTAATTTATAAATACATAATATATATACCCATCATTTAAATTAATGATTTAGATGTTGAAATACTTTTTTCTTCTTTAAAATAGTTTTCTAATCATTGTCTTGTATAAGCACAACTGGGTTAGACCCATGTCTAATTATTTTAGGACTCAGATCATGTCCTTTGGTATTGTAAGCATGTGGGGCCAAAGGGCATAATGAGTTGCTGGATCAATGAGTTTTGATACCAGGAACTGAATGCTCAAGATTTTGTTGCTTCTTTTACTCTAGTATTCATGCTATATCATTTTTGTTGGTACTAAAGATTATTTATTTATACTTTATTTTAGTCATTTTTTGTGTTTGTATTTTCATAAAGTTCTGCTTTTGTGACTGTGTGGTTCTGGAAGACGAGCAAATTTGATGCTTTACATCTATGCCATAGTTGTTTCGATTATGGCCAAGGCATAATGGTGTGACTGTTACTATAGCTAGTTCTACCAGTAGAGTATTGACACTTGAACCTGAATAATTCTGTCAGAGAAAATGGCTGAGTGATAGCAGACTATGCAGTAGGATGTACATATTTGAAATTTAGTTTACATTAAGGTCAAAAGGAGGTCTAAATGTGCAATGTACATTATAAAATGTATTGTGAATTTATAAAAGTATTTATTGTTCTTAGATATGTAGAAAGGTTAGAATATTTTTTGTGTTAAATATTTACTGCTTCAGTCAGTGTGATCCTTTTTGTTTTGTTTTGTTTCTCCTCTCAAAGGTTGACATCAATTGTACTCAAATTAATCTCAACTTTGACTCAAGGCTTATTAATTTTGTTGTTAAATCCATCTTTTGTGCACATTTCTTGTTGGTAGTAGTAATTAGGTTTTGTGTTTAGTGTCCACATTTTCCCTTCATAGTACTGGAATGTCATTTTGATGGGATGAAGACTAATTGATTTTAACATTATAAGATTAATTTTTTTCTATTTTATTTACTGCTTTGTTTTTCTTTAATTTGATAAGCAAAGTAGAAAGTAAAAAGTATTGATTTCTTTAAGATAATACATCTAGAAGAAAGGTATTGCTTTTTTTCCCATTAAGATCATGCTTCAAGTAGAAGATAACATCTACAAATTAAACTAGCTGTAAAAACATACTGTCACTAGGTGTTGCAGTTGTCATGATTTAAACTTATCTCTATCCCATTTAAAAATTTCAAATAATATATACCGAACAATGTTGTACTTTTTACTACTATATTGGTGATTCCTATTGTCTGTGTTACTGTGGTTACTAGAGAATGTGAGGATTTTAACAAGTTATTGTGCTAATTTTGATATCTGGTGAGATTTTCAAGTTTGAAACTTCTGTGTTAAGGAATGTAATAAAGACATAAAAGTGTTATGCCTGTTTTTTTGTTTTTTAGACCTGAGCTCCATTTTCTCCGCCTTGTTTGTATGTAGAAGTGCTGCAATCCTGGCCCTAAATCAACTGATCACTACATCTAAGTTGTTGTAGACAATCATTTTATCCATGATACCTATTTTAAGAACTTTAGTTAATTAAATTATTTCTTTGTTTATCAATCAGGGTTTTGTACACAAATTAAAAATCCCTCCTGAACTTTAACAGGATGGACTAGGTAACTTAGGTAGAGTCCCATCCAATAACAAACCCAGGGCTTAAACATAGCTTGTATTTTTTACACTACACTAAAATAATCCAATGTAATCTAACATATGAAAGATGCCAGAAAAAGCAAGCAGGTGAGTAGATATATATGGGACTGCTTGTAATTTTGTATCAGATTCCCTGTTGATGAAGGGTGCATCCAAGATAAGAAAAAGTAAAATACGCTGAATGCTTTACCACTCTCTACAGTCTGTTTTGTGGTTGTAGATATCACATTGCTTACTTTTTAAAATTAGCTTACACTGGAATCACCATGATGCAGAGACTATACAAAGCAGTATTTTTGGCATAGAATTATTTTGCAGCTGCTAACAATGTTTATTCAGGTTCCTACATTAAAACAGAGCTAAATAAGCATCCAACCATGCAATGCTTGACTCATTTAGACATGATTCTTTGGAAAAAAAAAAACAACCTTTGTATGTGTACTTATTCATGCTTTAATTTCAATACAAGTACACTTGAAATTAGATTTACAATTAAAAGTTTTTAGCCTCTTAGCAAAAATTGGCCTAAACCAAAGCATTGAACACAGCAGCAAAATAAAGCCAACAATGAAAAAGTTTTTGATAATTACTCGTTTTCAATTCTTTAATTGCTGCTATATCTCTTCACAGGTTTGCGTTAATATATTGGGATTTCGTTAAACAGTTAAAATAATATAGATCTAGAATATTCCAAAGTTACATGACAAAGTCGATCATCCACCAGCAACTGGGCTGCCCTAGTGAGAACCGTTGATCCCTGCTTGATTTCTAAACCTGATCTAGAAAATATTTTCGCCTAATGTTATTGTTTACAACAAACCCAGCGTGTATTCGTTTCCTTATGTGTTTTTCGTGTAACTACAATAGCAACAGGCGTTATATTGCAATATTTAGCAAGCACTGCACCATGTAAATGCGTAACGTAAACGCACTAAAGGGATACAACTCATAACGAGGTCGTTATACAAGTACTACACATTCTTGGGATGTTTTTTTTAATTTTCTGAAACAAATCACAACGCCAAGCACTCAACGGGTTGTAAATTACACAAATACACAGGTAGCTTTAACGCCAAGATGGATTAAAGCTATGCAAAGTGATATGTTATGATTTCTCTTTTCACATAGTTTAAGTAGTTTTTTTTTTTAAAGAAGGGAGAGCAAAAAGGTTAATATTTTTTAATGAGATGTAGATGTAGTCGCACAAAAGTCATTTTTCCAGGGCATAATCGTAACCCTTAGTCTCTAAGCGGCTAAGCCAAACCTTAACCAGATCATCGATACTTTTAAACATAAGCTCGATTCGATACAACTTAAATATATCCTGTCTTAGTTAACAAAGGAACAAAAAGAAAAGAAATTTTGTTTTCTCACGAATCAAACGGAGATTTAATCAACAAGCTACACTCGATCTAGGTCAGTTTTCAGTGCAAAGAGCTTGAAACTTAGCTCCCGTGTTAAACCCGCGGACGGACTCGACAATGTAAGAAAACCTGGTTTAAATTAATTTAAAAGTTATCAGACACTCGTTTTATCATCGCATTATCATTCGCCTGTCAGTGGGTTCCATGTCTTCCTTAAACCTGCTACTGCTAGTGCTACACAGGATGCTACATGCCATTGTCTGAACCAGATAGATTGGGCTACAGCACTGATGGCTACCAACTAAAGTCGCCGAGCAGATTCTCTTTCTAAGCCTATATATATATATATATATATATATATATATATATATATATATATATATATATATATATATATACATATATATATATATTTATATATATATATACCTGTCAACTATAACCAGTCCGCGGATTGGCCGGCCAAAGGCCGAAATCAAGCAAAGTTTCGGCGATATTGGCCGACTTCGGGCTTTGACCGTAACATATATTTAATATAGGCCTATATTAATATATATATATATATATATATATATATATATATATATATATATATATATATATATATATATATATATAATCCTACATTGCATTGAACCAATGTTCTATTATTTCTCCGAGAAGCATTAATCCCTGCATCACAGACCGATCCCACATCAGACAATCACATCCAGTGCCAATATTTTTTACTACTGTAAACGATAACCCTGATTGAGAGTATAACCGAAGCCACATTAGTTGTAGTAACGTACCATTCTCCTCGAAGCCTAGTTGTTTGTTATTCCGCAGTGGGCTAATCAAGTAAATAATAATCACTGCATTCTCATTTGGCAGTTGATATTGGCAGAACATTGGCTGGTGCTAGCCGAATGTGAGAAATAGGTTGACAACCTGTCTAAACGGCAGGCTGCAATTGTTGGATCCTCTCAGAGATTAGACTGACATGACATCTACACGTGTTGGCTGATACACCGCTCGACGGATGATATGCTGAGCTGTTGGTGGAGAACTTGAGGTGGAATCATAAAGGGATCTAGCTTTTCAGTTTCAGGGACGTATATATATATATATATATATATATATATATATATATATATATATATATATATATATATATATATATATATATACATATATATATATATATATATACATATATATATATATATATATACATATATATATATATATATATATACATATATATATATATATACATATATATATATATATATATATATATATATATATATATATATATATATATATATATATATATATATATATGAGGTTAAGCCAACCACCTGCCCGCCTATGGGTAAGATCTAACGGTTTTCTCAAAAGAAATAATTGACCAAATAAATTATTATTGGCAGGTGAAGTAGAGTATACATATTACTATACCTTGAGAATATTTTTTTTTTTGAAGAATAGAAATACTTTATTTTTCATTACAGATTAAAATGAGCTAGTTACTTCCCATTTCAAAATACAAATGTAACTAGGGGAAAAAACTATTAATATATTCAAAAAATGTATTAGAAATACAGAGAAATTCAGTAGTAATAACATAAAAGATTTGATCATTGCTTATTTTAAAATTAATCAAGAAAATTTAATATGCTGTGCGGTTTGTTTACATTTTTAATATTTTAAAGATTTTAGTATTGTTTTTTTTTGGCTCTAGATATAATAGAAAACATTAGCTATTTTAAATACATAATTTATTAGCATCAGAAAATACTTGAATTTAATTAATGTCTGAGCTTCCTAATTTATCTCAGTTTTCATCATCGGCTTATGAGTACTGTTACAGATTTACAATGGTAATAATGCTTTTTTACTTGTGGCCTACTTTCATTAATTAAGTTGGTTTACTTATACATAGATCTTATACTAAACGTCTAAATATTAAAAAAAAATAAAAAATTAATAAAAAACAACCTGAAAATGCAAATGTGTAATTAAATGATGATTCAAGGGATTTTTTCCCCCCTCGGCGTGGTGGGTGAGGGGGGGGACGTCATGTCGAACAAGGTAGTTACGGGCATTCACAGAGTCAAAAGATGGATATTAATCTAAAGTAGGTTAATTTCTAATTCAATTTTTTAATAGTTCTATTTTTTTAAAATTGTAAGTCAAAATAGATATCTGCTATAAATTAATCTTAATGTGTTGTCTTTTTTAAAAAAAACTCATCAGAGTTCTTTAGTGGATGTTTGTACATCTATATCTGGATTAATATTTTTCTTGTATTAGGGTTACCAACTCAGTCCATAAACTTTCTGTTGAACCTAAAAAAAAAAGAAGCGTTAGTTCCCCTCAGTAGTGAGGTCACATCTCCAAGGGCAAAGGTCACCATGTTACCTGTAGTCACACAACACGACGAATGCGGAATGGCGTGAGCACCTAACCACGTGAGTTGATCCTAGCGTCCTCAACTCACCGAGACACTCACACATGCATGGAATGCCACGAGAGTCTATAATCCTGATAATATCCCCATGGATACACATTGGATCAGACCCGACCCATTTTTTCTTAACTCGTCGTTTTAAAATGCCAACTTCTTTTTAAAAAAAAAGGTTTACACGTATACTCATAACCGGTTAATATTTATTCTCTTGACCCCGAATTCCCTCCCCTTACGTTTTTTTTTCTTCTTCGATTTCAACACGACGGAGCAACTTCGACAAATCACCTGACCTAGTTTCTGTAGAAGAGGGTCAACGCATTAGCAGCCAGGACGATTAGGTTGAAATTTAAAGTAGTAAATCCATTTTTTTTTAAATCGTTAAGTACGCACTAGGTATGTTTAATTACTTTTAAACCTTTTAAAAAAACTTAACTACTTAAAACAAAATGGTGTGTGAAGGTTTGCAGCGGCGCTGGGTGTGAAGTTAAAATTTTAAACTGGTTCGCCACGTGTAGTCTAGTACACACATATACATTTTAAAAACCCTATATAGGTTAAAGAATAAGTGACGGCAAATGTGCGGCTTTAAATCAATGCAGAGTTTCTTTTAGGGATCTCTTCGGGGAGGGGGTAGGTGCATAGCCCCAGAAGCACGTCCGCCTCCTCACCCCAACACCCAAGAACGAAATAGAATTTTTATAGGAAATTTATACCAGTGTTTCTTCCTGACTTTTTTCTCCTGGGGGGGGGGGGCACTTGATATTTACGGGGGGGGGGGGGGGAGTCAACATTTTCCGGGGGGGGGGGGGGCGGACACTGGTAAAAAATATGTTTTCTATATAAAATCCATTTCGTTCGGGGGGCGGGGGGGGGGGGGGGGGGGCAGTAGACATTTTTTTTTTGGGGGGGGGGGCAGGCGAAATGATGCCTGGAAGAAACTGATTAGAATTATTAGCGCGAGGAAACGTGAATTTCTTTTGTTCGTGTCGGTACCAAGTGCAGGTTGTATCTTAAAGGTTTCTGCACCAAAATTTGCTTCGTTGATTTCTACCTTGACCTGCTTTGCTTTCTGGAGAAACTTTCTAAGCCTTTAATCTTGGCAGTTCGCCTCCACCCTCGTTCTCTTCTAATGAGGTCTGGTAATATTTTTAAAAATTGGAGGATTTGTTTTGGTTTTCATAGTGACCAAACGATGCCTGGGACCTATTGGAACTCAAGTACATGTGCACTGATTCTTGTGGTCAGCTGTCTGGTACCATATAGAACCCTTGTACATGTACACTGATTCTTGTGGTCAGCTGTCTTGTACCATTTAGAACTCTAGTATATTATCTGGTTCTTTGGTCAGCTGTCTGGTACCATTTAGAACTCTAGTATATTATCTGGTTCTTTGGTCAGCTGTCTGGTACCATTTAGAACTCTAGTATATTATCTGGTTCTTTGGTCAGCTGTCTAGTACCATTTAGAACTCTAGTATATTATCTGGTTCTTTGGTCAGCTGTCTAGTACCATTTAGAACTCTAGTATATTATCTGGTTCTTTGATCAGCTGTCTGGTACCATTTAGAACTCTTGTACATGTACACTGATTCTTGTGGTCAGTCCACGCTATGTGACCCCAGCACAGAAAAATTACTACCTTTAATAACAAAAAAAAAAACGGTTATTACAGAATGAAGCATTAGCGTTCACTCTATGACTCGTTCAGTCGATGACTCGATCAGTCAGGTGACTCGATGAGTCGATCAGTCGGGTGACTCGATTAGTCGATCACTCGATCAACCAGGTGACTCAAATCACTCGATCAGTCGTGACTCGATCACTCGATCAGTCGGTTGACTCGCCTGAGACTGTGTTTACGGATGTTTTCACACCTGAGAACCGGCCGCGGATGTTAATAAGGGGCAGATAGTTTGTGTTTATAGTTAAGATTACAAGGTACTTATTATGTCTTAAAACAAACATCTTACTCGAGTGGAATCTTGACTTCATTAAGAAAGAACGGAACAAATACAGTACTATGATTTCTATGACCTTTAACACCGATTTGCTATTGTAATTTATAAAAAAAAAATCATTAGGGAATATGATGTTTAATTTTATACATTCTATATGTTTATGAGAAACCGAAAATAGAGGAAAATACCATTTCCGGTTAACGGGCATTGCCCTGGATTAATTTATAGATCGGTTCAAATACTCACTATCTATATTTTGAATGGTGATATTAAATTGATGTCAAAATTAAAGAAAAAAACACATTAAGCTCTTGATTTATCTAAATCTTGGCTTCGCTTACGTAAGTAAAAACATTTTGTTAAACTAAACTGGAAAACCCAAAGAGAAATATATTTAAAAAAAATATTTATTTTAATCCATTTCGTTCTGAGCGTATCAAATTAAAGAGTGATATACAACAGATGCTAGTTGATGGTTCATACTACAAGAAAAAAAAATTGGGTAGACTCAGTTACGTGTAGTTGCAAAATGTGAAAGAACTTTTTTGCTGATGTGTTCGAAAAGTGTAGTACCGCAACAGTGGCGTAAGCAGGATTTTGTAATTGTGAGGGCGGGGTCAAAACGTAGTCCACACACACACACACACGTACGCACGCACACTCACGCACGTACACACACACACACACACACACATATATATATATATATATATATATATATATATATATATATATATATATATATATATATATATATATATATATATATATCGTTCCGAGAATGTCTAAGTGTGGTTTTATGATATTCTTTATTTTTAAACTAATAGCATTTAATCTGAGACGAACGTGCATTTGCTTAAAGCTCCAAGCAGTTGGGTATCCAAGGCTCCACCCAACACCCTCCCCAGCCTACGCCACTGTCCTAAGATTGAATATTCGTCAAAAATAACTTTCAACGTTGTTTTTGTTTCACTCTACATTAAAACCATAAATTTAGATGATCAAATCTTTTTGGTATCTCCCGCTTGAGTGACCGAGATTTTGAGGTGTATTTTAAATTTTATATCACGAGAGTCCAAGCATGTGGTAGGTACACGTGGGGCAGGTTCTCAAAAGTTTTTTGAGTAGAAAAAAAAACATGCGCAAGAACTTTTCAAACACGTGATCAAAGTGTCCAGAGTATAGCCCCATCTTAAACGAAATGCTCACTCCTTTCTGTGGCCCCTCCGCGGTAGGTAATCGCGAGTAGGTGTAAGGTCAGTTAACTACCTATAAAATTTCACACATGAGGTGTTTTTTTTTAAATATAACCTTGGCTCCAGAAGTACTTTCTTCTCTTATAAAATCATAATTTAAAAAAAACCTCTTTTATTAATAAGAAACCTCGACGTACTACTATAAATATTTTGGCAAATATACGCTCATTATAGTTTTTGTATTTCAGGAAATCCGCATATTGAAAGCAAGTGTTTTACATGATATACACACATGTACCTCAGTAGAGAAAATCTAATCTACAGGTTCCAGGTCAGTGTAGACAAAACATTGTAAAATACAGGTATACTTCTTATATAAAGGTACGCTTGGTCGGGCGGTAGAGCTCACGACTGCTAACCCGAAAGTCTCGAGTTCGAATCCCGGATTCTAGTATCTTCGACGATTCTGAGTCCACTCATCCCTGATGGGTATCTGACTTGAATAGAACAACTAAGGCACCTGGGCATATTGCCGCCTGTATACCGATTTAATAGAAACAAAAGTCACATTGCATGAGAGCAGTGGTGGATAACTGAGAAGGGCTGCAACCAGTGCTTCCGTATTTTTGGTGCTCAAAAATGTCTTATAATAATATACAGCTAATACAAATAATGATCAAAAGCTATACGACATAAAACGCCTGGACACAAACCAATAGGAAAAAAACAACCCACGGATAAAAGAAACCTACCCTCCCGCACCACCCCCCTTTCTTGATTGTAGTTATACTGTTATCATAAAATTATAAACCGATAAGCTAGTCAGGAAAGTCGGCCGCCCCACCCGCCTTCCCATACTAAACTGTGTATCATGGAATAACAATATCTACATTATTTATTTAACCATATTTACAAGTAAACATTAAATACTATTTTATTTTCACTGCCAATGGTAGAATATGTAGTGTCTACGTATTTATATTTTTATGGTTTTGATCATATACTACAGCGATTCAAATACAGCAATGACAAAAAAGGGATTTTGAAGAAATTTTGAAAACATTTTGAAGAAATTAGGGTTAAGTTGCTGAGATTAGGGTTAACTTCACGTGCAATCGTTTCAGCAAATCTCATCACTCGCAGATAAAAACATTTTTATATTTCGTATTTTGAATTCTGTTATAAAAATTGGACATGAAGGCCTAGGGTGTCATCAAAGTATTTTTTACACACTTGTACATTTGAACTCTGGTTAGCCCCGGGTGAACTCCAATACCCTTAGTGCACTTAAACCAGTGGTGTAGGCAGGGGTGAAGGTGTGGGGTAGGGGTGTTAGAGCCCCAGCCACCTGCATGACCCCCTAATACGATAACTGTCTAACGTTTAAGTTCAGCTATTGCTAACGGTGTTTAAAAAAATTGAAAATCAAGAAATCACTATTATATATACATAGATTATACATACATGCATATATATATATATATATATATATATATATATATATATATATATATATATATATATATATATACACACACAAATATAAAACTGGACACCCCCCGGAAATAAAACCTTCTAGGCAATTAACCCCCCCCCCCCCCCCCCCCCTCACCGACTGTGACAACCAACCTTTGACATAAATACACGTTTAATAAACCTTTTACTGAAATCCTACTTTGATTTTTTGCACGGAGTTGCTTGACAATGGAAATTTTTTTTTTGTCACTGGTGTTTTTGCCCAGGAGTTTATGTCGGGATGGGGGGGGGGGGGGGGTGTCCAAGTTATTTGTATTCAACGTTAACAACAATGCACGCTACCAAAAGTCATGATACCCTAACCATTTTATCTAAGACATCTTGTTTCCCTCCCCCCTCCCCCCAATTGAACGAGATCTAAATTTAAACCAAGCATATGTTACAATGCACCCATGACAATTACCCAGATTTATTTCTACAGAGCAGGCTAAAACAGAATAATCTTATCACACGTCTCGCATTCCTTTTTGACCAGAGTTTTTTGTTTATGCAGTCCTGATATTTTTCTACGTTTTCTTATCACACTTTAAATTTTTAAAAAAGAAAACATGGATACTTCTTTGTTAAAAAAGTGCATTTGGTTTAACAAAACTTTTAAAGCGTTGATTCGGTGAGACATATCCAACAATTTAGATGCAGAATATAGCGTCTGAATGCAAGTCTGTGGTATCATTCGTTAATTATGTCTACATTCTCACTTGGGTTACACAAACAATCTTTGAATTGTAAACAACTTACAGCTTAAATACTTGAAGCTACTCCGTGCGCAGTTTAATAAAACAAATTCAAAAGAATATTATAATAATAAGCTTCTAACTACATTGAAAAAAATAAATAAAACAACTTGTTTTCTAAATAAACTTTGGTCTCTAAAAATAAAATCTAAACGTTTTCATGAGCAACCACGTCTTTTACTCAAGAACACAAGTTTCTTTATTGTTTTTTTTCAGTGCATTTAAAAGTTTATAATTATAATAACGATTAAAAAAATGTTTTATATTATTCTTATGGATTATGACTTTCGAAACGGTTTTAAAAACTATTGTTACTTTCCAGGGGCGTAGCGAGGGGGGGGGGCGGGGGTGCGGACCGCACCGGGTGACACCATTTAGGGGGGGGGGGGGTAACACCAAGGCAAAAAATAGCAAAATATATAGAGAAAAACTTGAGGGGGGGTGCAAATCGAAGGTTTGAGGGGGGGGGGGGGTGCAAATCGAAAACTTGAGGGGGGGGGGGTGCAAATCGAAAGTTTGAGGGGGATGCAAATCGAAAACTTGAAAGTTTGTCCCCGGGAAGGGTCGCTACGCCACTGGGGGGTGACACCATTAAGTGCCGCACCGGGTGACACCCGACCTCGCTACGCCACTGCTACTTTCTATTTCGCATTCCGTTCGTTTTACAGACGCCGACACCACATACGACTAAAACAATGTGTTTTCAACGCCCATCAGTAGCCTGCGGTCTGGAGCTCTGAAAGACCAATACCTCCACCTTCTGAATATCCGTGGTCAGCTCTCAAGCGTGAAACCAATCATCCGTGACCAACAGCTTATCGACGTCATTTCTGTTTTCACTAGCGCTTGATCGTTTTATCTCCCCTTTTGTTTTAAATATATTAATCTTTACATTAAGTTTTAATGATTAAAATAAATCCTACTTAGATTTAAAATGAGATATTCTTGCGTTGTCGTTTGTGCCGAATGTATCTGGAAAGTTCGGCTCGCTTCATTAGCAGTGTTTCTTCCAGACTTTTTTCTCCGGGGGGGGGTGCGGTCAACATTTTCCGGGGGCGGACACTTGTAAAAGTACAAATTTCCTATATAAATTCCATTTCGTTCGGGGGGTGGGGGGAGGGGGAGAGGAAAAGGGGGGGGGGGCGGTAGACGAAGAGATGCCTGGAAGAAACTCTGTTCATTAGAAGTTGATCAAAACTGAATTACATTATTTACCACAAACAGAAACAGACAAAATGACAGATATTGTGAATCCAATAAACTTATATTATATTTTAATTAAACAAAGGTAAATTTCCATCAAATTCTAGAAAATTTGTTATGTAAGAAAAAAGCGTGGCGTTTTGTCCCGCAATAGCATTTTACCATATTATTGTAAACAGAAGTCTATATAGTTGTTTGTTCAACACCATGGTAACAATAATTATGCCTGTGCTTTTGGAAGTTCAAAAATAGTTTTTGTAATGTTAGAACAATATAACCGGACAGGATTCGAACCTCCAGCTCCAGAACTGCAACAAGTGGTAGGTACTGCATCAGATAGTCATTTTATCCTCATACCATGTCTTCAAAAATCAAAGATAAAAGACTAGATACAGAGCAGGTTAGGCCAATTTTTAACATGGTAGGCAACTGGTCAGATTGACCACACATCTGTTTTAAGGCAAGCCGGACCCAGACAACAAGACTCCCAACCCTTAGCATCAGACCACCATGAACCCAACCCTTAACATCAGACAACCATGAACCCAACCCTCAGCATCAGACAACCATGAACCCAACCCTTAACATCAGACCACCATGAACCCAACCCTTAGCATCAGACAACCATGAACCCGACCCTTAACATCAGACCACCATGAACCCAACCCTTAGCATCAGACCACCACGAACCCAACCCTTAGCATCAGACAACCATGAACCCAACCCTCAGCATCAGACAACCATGAACCCAGCCCTTAAGATCGGACAACCATGAACCCAACCATTAACATCTTGCAGTAAGAATCCACACATTCACATAAGGCAAATAGAAAACCCATGGGGCGGAGTGGTCTAGCGGTAGAGAGCTGGACTGCTAACCCGTAAGTCTCGAGTTCGAATCCGGGTTCAAGTCAGTAGACCGTCCCTGAGTCCACCCAACTCTGATGGGTACCTAACTCATGTTAGGGAAAGTAAAGGCGGCTGGGCATAGTGCTGACCACACTATCTCTTCATATGCCGAGGTCACAGAAACAAGTGAACTCTACTTCACTTGCCCCATAGACCGTCAGATTTGAAAGGGAAACTTTACTTACTTTACTAAATAGAAAACCCATCGTTAACATCAGATAACAACAAATCCAACCCTAATCAATGACTGCTACGAATACAACCCGTAACGTCAGACAAAAGGACCCAACCCTTAAAACCAGACAGGGACCCCAACCATTAACAAAGACAACTATAAACCTAACCCTAAACATCGGACATCCCCGAACCCAACCCATCCGACTCAATAAAAATGTATCTCCTTACAATATGTCGGTCAGCTCTATCGCGTACAACTGAATCGTTTATACCGGCCTAACGCACTCGGCAACCCTCCATTAAATCCTTTATTTTAAACAGGCAAATTAAATTGTTCATTAAATGAATTAAATAGCATTTTAAGACAAGAGTACAACACTTTATTTCCATTTTAAATGAGAAAAATGTCTATTGTAAAAAAAAAAAAAACTTTTAAATTTCAACTTATTTTTACTAGGAATAACATAATTTAAACTATAAAACAAAGTCGTTTTTAAAAAAATGTGAAGTTTCAAAATGCTGCCGCTGATATGCACCAACTAAGCATGTGATATTAATTTAATTAGAAATAAAACGAATACAATGTAATTAAAATAAACAACTTCTGAAAATGGGGTAATGGGTTATAAACTTGGGAACATGGAGTAACTGTTTTTTTTTTACTTCTGAACATGAGGTTACTGGTAATAAACGTCTGAACATGGGTTAAGCTGGTTATAAACTTCTGATTATGGGTTAATTGTTTATACATTTCTGAACATGAGGTAACTGGTTATAAACTTCTGAACATGGGGTATGTTGGTTATAAACTTGTAAACATGGAGTAACTGGTTTGTAAACTCGTGAACATGGTGTAAGTTGGTTATAAACTTGTGAACATGAGGTAAGTTGGTTATAAACTTGTGAACATGGGGTAAGTTGGTAATAAAGTTGTGAACATGGGGTAACTGGTTATAAAACGTTAGAACCAGTTGCAACTTGGTATCAACACTTCTTTATGAATATTTCCACTTTGTGTATTTCCCTCTCTTCTGACTCGACCTTGACCTGACCTATATACCCCCCTACCCCAGCTCTCACCCCAAGTCCTGGTGCACCTGCCTGGCACCAGGAAGATCACCCAGGTTCCGGCAATGAGCGGCGATCATAAATCTTAACACTTTCCCCCCTCACACCCCGCCTAAGTGGCACGTCTTGATGTTCCTCAGGTACCCTCAGGCCTAACTTACCCTGGACGTGGGCTATTCATACAGTAGAGACAAC
Organism: Physella acuta; assembly: GCF_028476545.2. Taxonomy (NCBI): domain Eukaryota; kingdom Metazoa; phylum Mollusca; class Gastropoda; family Physidae; genus Physella; species Physella acuta. Next base: position 13,885 of record NW_026732179.1, on the reverse strand, counting down.
TTGATATAAGCGTCAGCTGACATCAATATATCAATGGTACCAATCATGACGACTATGTTCCAGATTACTTGTACTATATCTACGTCCGAAGCAATTTGATTTGAACGCAATTTGATGAGAGCTAATCGTCTCGATAACAAAGGTACCACTATTTCAATCAGTCTATCAATTAATCGTCACGTAATCTTTATTCGGGTCGTTGAGGCACCAAAGTTGATTTACTCATAACTTTCTGCCATCTGTCTCTGTCTTATGCTGCTGTGAGTAGTTCTGCAACTTGCATCCCATTCCAAAAATGATGTCCTCTATCCAATGACGTCATTGCCTTACATTTCTTCTCTCTCATGTTTCATATTTACAAAATAATCAAACAGTTTATTTTTTATCAACTTACATGACTTGTAACAAACACAAAACACAACTACAGATAGATTTCTCCCACAAGTTGGATGTTTGTTATCAAACAATCGCACACAATATTTACATGCATTGTAACAAACACAACTAAAGATAGATTTCCCCCATAAGTTGGATGTTTGTTATCAAAACCATTGCACACAATGTAGTTAGCTGGTGCTTGGGACGGTGTGGTCTAGCAGTAGAGTCACTGGATCTGAACCCTGGCTTAAGACCATGGGTCTTATACTGACCCACCTTACCCTCATGTCCACACACGGTAGTTTGATGTGGTGCCCAGTCTTTAAAATTTCTGCAGTTATTCTATGATTTAATTTACTATATGTTTCGAACTATTTGATTTTATATGACCCTTTTTTTTCCTTTATTTAAAGTTGGGCAAAAAAAAAAATAAATGGAACGAATTGGTGGCCGAGTGTTAGAGCAACCCCACTGAAGTAAACAGTTGCTTGTTAAGCTATTTTCCACACAATTCTTTCACAAGTACACCAAGAAAGATAAAATCAACTTGATTTGTCTATTTAGCTGCAATTTACTATACTTTATGCAAAATTAAATCTAATGAAATTTTTTTTTCGTGGAATGCACCCATCTGTACTGGTTAACTTATGTTTAGAAGAAAGGGAACGATAAACATAGAAAAAAAATTCTCTCTCCTTTATACTCATGTTGACTTAACTTATCTATACATAAATAAAAATAATTACTGATATAATATTATTTAATTGACCTTTTTTATGATATAGGGAAATATTTTATGGAGGGTCTCCATTAGAAGACTGGGGTAAAATTAAAATTAAATAACATTCAAATTATTAAACGATTTTGAGTTTAATTCAAATAATGATCTTATTCAACTTTTAAAACCTTTATTAAAGAAGTTTTAATTCGTTTAACTTTGCATAATCTTTCATCTTCTAAGTAATTAACCGAATTTTCAATCTAATGCTTTTAATGGCCTTCTTTTAATAAAACTGTATTCATCTCTAATCCGTGTTTTTTACTATATTGTTTTGTTTTGTTGTGTGTCTTTTATGGCTTCAATGAAACAGTTCTGACGTCAGGACGTTCTCAAAGTAACTAAGTAAACAGGGATGTTTATTCAAATCTGTTCTTCGTTCGCCACAGAAAACAGGGGCCACAACCCTCATGTTGAGCCAAGACTTGTAGAAAAACATGCAAGAGTTATGCATTTTGCTGCCTTAGTAAAATTCACCTTGCGTACTCACCTGACTTGGTTGTTTTTTTTTTTTTGTCTGAAAAAAAAATGACGTTTATATAAAACAGGTTTTTAATTTTTTTAAAACGTATTTCAGTTTTTGTGAAAGGAATGTCGAGAGATTTTTTTTTTAAAAACGTAATTTTTGTGTGTGTTAATCAGACTACGGTATATATTGCAGTTTTTATCTTGTTTTTATTTTTATTTCGTTAAAATATGCCGAGTCTGCGAGTAATATTTTTGTATCTTAATGATATCTAGAATTAGATGCAAGTTCGACAAGCCGAGAGTGGTTGAAATCAACACTCGTCCTGAACCCTCACCCCGCCCCTTCTTCAACTTGAATCCCATTTTAGTGACACGTCTTCTACCTGTAGAAATTTTTTTTTGTGGTATTCGTTTTTTTTTTAAAAATTGGTATCTATCAATTGCTAACGCCCCTTTGGAAGCATGCATACGTAAAAACAACAACCCAATAACAGCCATTAAACAGCCAATCAGATGTCTTCACACATTGCGCTAAAGAAAAAAAAAGGTCTGTCTTTCGTCATGCAAGGAACCTTCTGGACAAATTAAAGACACCTAGAACCGTAAGTTTGAAGTAGATGACTAGGCGGGGACTCTACCCCCTCCCCTTAGCTACACAACACCCATCACATAGCCCAGCTTCAATATGGCTTAGTGCGTAAGTCTCATTGTCCAATACTCAACTCTGACATTTTCTTGGACAAATGACCTAACTAGCCCAGGGGTCGGCAACCTTTCGAAACGGAAGAGCCAAAAGTTACAATTTATTTAAATTTCTCAGTTTTCAAAGAGCCACTAACATTTTTATTTCAAAATTTGGTAGTTGATTAAGATAAGGTGAAAATTTTAAAATAAATAGGTTTAGGCCCCTAAGTATAATATAACAAAACAAAATTACGTCACGCGGGTCAAATTTATGCATGCTGACAAGTAAAGAAATACAATCTCAATAAAATAACATTCACTATTGAACGATATTCGAAAACAAAGAGTGAACATAGGTAGTAGAAAGCATGGACCTGCTTTCACGGGGCTTGCCTGTATACGCTATACTCAGTGTTTTTATCTTGCTTGAAGGTGTTATTTTTAACAGTATAACATTTGTTATGAGTTTTGAAAATGAAACAATATCATTATTATTACTTGTGTATGGAACTGGAGAGCCGCATTTTGACATCAAAGGAGCCGCAGGTTGCCGACCCCTGAACTAGCCAGATCCAGAAAAGAAATTAGTATGACATAGTTGTGACAAGCTACTCAGCTAGCCGGGTCAAGGAAAATATATCGAAATGGTGTATCAAAGAAAACAGCAATACGTGTTTAAGGTAAACCCAAACCACAATAAGGGAAAAATGCAGGTTAGGAAAAGTGTTCTGCGTCCTGAATTTACTTACAGAAAAAAACACGCTTGGTTGTCTTGGAAAAATGAAAAGGTACCGAGCTGGAAGATTGCTTTGCTTAAACTGGCATATTTATAAATAGGGCATTACAGCGGGTTGGTCGCTCTAACACACTTAGATGAATTCAATTGTAACTACCTGTCAAATCGGTGAAGTTATCCCCCCTTTTGTCAAAGCAGTGAAAGTACTCCCCCTTTATCAAAGTAGTACATGCATCCCATCCTATCAAAGCAGTAAAGGCATCCCCTTCTTTTAAGGCAGTACAGGCACCTCCTTCTGTCAAAGCATTGTTCCTACCCCCCCCCCCCCCCTTTTTTTTGTCAAAGCAGTGAAGTTATCCCCCTTTTGTCAAAGCAGTGAAAGTAGGCCTACTCCCCTCCTATCAAGGCAGTACGTTCATCCCCAGCGAAAGTTTCATTCCCCTTCCGTAATGTTTGACTTTGCAAAGAAAAATAACTTTCAAGGGTTGTCATCTGAATTTAATTACTGACCAACCCATAAAGCAAGATAATATCCCATATCACTTAGCGTTAACGGAAGAGCTGATGATCTAGGTACAACAACTAATATTGTACTTATTATTAAGCTGTTTCTGCTACCCTATCCATACTCATTATGTATTTTTTTAAATCAGTTATATCAACAAAAATGGTGCGAGAAATCTACAACACACTAAGGAATGAAGGGCACAAAGTATTTCTGCATGAAATAGTTGAAGATGCTCTCCTTGTACCCCAGTCCATCAGTTTACCACCGAGGAACCCTGTACTTGAGGCAAGGATTAATAAACTGAAAATATTGGAAGAAAACAGGGAGTATAAAAGGATGACACGCAATCTTGGACCCAAGTCCCATGAAAATTTTACATTTTAAGAAGAAGTAAAATCTTTGAACAAACAGTTGATCACAGTTTTTAACTTCTTTCTCACTGTTGTTGCTGGGTTTGCATTTGGATATAAAACTACTGAGTATATGTTTGGTCATACACTTGCTATGCAAATGATGTCAGGGCTTATTGTCGGATTAGTTGTCTTCTTTGTTGACCTCTACTTCCTGCTCCGCTATACCATATGAACAAATTAAATAAATAAAAATAAAATGTAGAAGAGCACACACAAAAAGTTAGGTTTTCTCAGAGAATATAGTTGGGTATTTATTAAAAATGTAGAGTATCAAAATATGAGCTTAATTAAAGTATTAACATCTATTAGTAGAACAATTAAGAAAAATTATTGAACAAACACTGTGACTATAAATAATATGACTGATTCGTGAGTCCAAGGTAATTTAATCTTGAAAACAAGATACTATTGTTTTACTTTTACTTATTTTCCATCTTAAAAATGGTTTTATTGTCCTGTGTGATTGTATGAATTGTGACATTCCTTGTTTTTTTTTTGTCATATGAAAGTAAAAAAATTCAATGATTGTACAAAAGAAATTTTTAATGTAAAATTATGTTAATGTACATAACATGTAAATGTAATATTTATTTACATGGCTCACCTGTATTTTAAATATAGGCAATAATAAATCAGTTGTAAAGATATGGAGGTATCACAATAAAACACTTTATTTGAAACAATTAAAAAAAAAAAAAAAAAAAAAAGTATTTTTTTTTTACTTTATTCCTTCATGATAATTTCACTCGCTCTATCGCTACACCACCCCAGCTCCCAAACAGATATCAACCACAAGATTTCCATCGACCACCCAGTAGCCTCCACCTGAATCATATTTCACCTAGCTATTGTTTACCTGTATGAAATGGACGTGAACGAATAGTTCCTTGACTGATAAACAACTACTACTGAGTACTGTTCACACTTGTGATTTGTTCCGCACGTGTCGCTTCAGATCTTAGTCAATGACCCGTGAAAAGAATAAATATCCCCATTACCTGTTGCTGTGTTGTAAGTAGGTTAATTTTTGTTCCTTTATTGCCACGGAATTGTTCTGAATTAATTAGCGTGACGAGCCAGTGGGAGTAAGTAGTCCAAAGGAAATTTCTAAAAATGTAGGTCATGACGCTGGAATACCTAAATCTTTATAACCCAGTTTATGTTTCTTGTCGATGGTAGCAAACATTGAGGACAAAACACATAATAAATAGACGTCGGGGAGGGGGTGGGGACAGTTTGTATCTATAGGGCTGGTAAGTCGGTCAAAAACCAGTTCTAAGCTCAATAAAACCTGCATGAGCCATAGAACTGTTTATTGACCTACTTACCAGCCCTTATAGGGGAAATAATAATAAAATTCAAAAATTCAAAGAAAAACAAAAACAACTAAATTGACGGAAAGAATTTTATTTTAACGAGTAGGCTAGGGGTCGGTAAAGCTCATGGCTGATAAACCGAAAAGTCTCGAGTTCGAACCCTCGGGCAGATGAGGCTCGTTAGATGGGGATAGCCACTCTTCTAGGAGAGGCAACTCCAAAATCAAACAACTGCTGCCTTGTAGTTTGTTCTTGGTTGGACAAAGGCTATGGAAGCAAATCCAAAAAAGAAAAGCAGGCTGAAATCGGAGTCAATGGCCTCAATGGCGCATAACCAGTTGACACGTATACTTAATTGTGCTGGAGGGGATCCCTTCTAACACTAAAAATTAAGAACGAAGAAGAAGAAAAAAGAAGAACGAGTAGGCCTACACGATGTTCAGTTTAAAAAATAGTAAATTTGATACTATATATCTGTACTTATTGGTATAATATTAAATAAAATGAGCTCGAAGGAGTTTTTATTAATCGAATACATTTCCCTAAAGACCGGTGAAACAGATTTGTATAAACTAGCATTACGCGAGGCGGAAGATCTTGGCACGCCAACTATTCAGCTTCCAGCGAACGTATCACAGTGGGGGCACTACGGGTCTCTGCTGTTACATCACCCGTTGCTCTTGTCCTGCTGGTTGCGCACCAGATAACCCTCACCCTTTCCCCTCCCCCTCCCCCCACCCCACCCACCGCACCTAAAGGTAGGTCAGAGTTATGGCAGGTCTAAAACTCGTTCTAGGGAGTCACGTGATGCAACTTTTCAAGTCGTAGTTAATGGACAGTAATATATATATATATATATATATATATATATATATATATATATATATATATATATATATATATATATATATATATATATTGTTTTGTGCATGATATCTGTATATTATATTTACAAGTGATATCGTATATATATAATTATAGAACTTGCATATATATATATATATATATATATATATATATATATATATATATATATATATATATATATATATATATATATATATATATATATATATATATATAATATATATATAACAAGTTATATAAATATATAGATATAACTTGTAAATATTAAATACAGATAGCATGTATAAATCATTATATATTTATATATATATACACACACACATACACACATATATATATATATATATATATATATATATATATATATATATATATATATATATATATATAAGATGTATATAATAGTCGGTTAAACATCGGGTGATATCATTAATTATCGTATTAATTATCCCCTTACAAAGGCACTCCTCACATTTCATTAGCCACCATTACGTTATCAGTTACATGAGCACACACACACACACACACACATCCACAATCTAAACAAAGTTATGATTTTATGATTTATCTGACAGAAGCAGAAAAACAAGATGTCTAAGAGGATGGATGTTATCCTACGGCGATTCGAACTCTGACCGCTCCCGTGAACCCTCCTCACCCTGAAGTGGGTTAGGTATTTCTTTCACAAAAAACATGATCAAGATCCGTAAGATGAGATTAAATATGTAATTTCTTAACCCAACCCAGCGCTTCAGCTTGGCTGATGTTATTAAGGTAAGGAAAAAAATTACTCTTTTGCTATCGTTTTTATCCCCACTTTTCTAGAAGTTTTTTTTTTCACCCTGCATGAAAAATATGGCGGCAAAATATTTTGTTTTGTACGATATATTACATATGGTGGGTATAGTCCGGGTTTTATTTATTTATTATTTTTTTTTGTTTCGTTTTAACGGTTACGTGAAATTTTTTAAATCACACGATTACGTTGTTTGGTGGCTAGTAGATCTAGCAGAAGTAGACAGGTAACTCCGCAGAGAATACAGTCTAGGGGAGATAATTAAAGGCTGTACAAAAGAAGGGAAAGAAGAGAAGGATGGAATATAACAGCGAAAAGCAAAAGAACAGGTATCGTTATAAAGAGATTTCGTAAATGGGTGGGGAAGGGGAATAAAGAAGAAAGAAAAGGGAGATAATTATTGGGGAAAAAATCTAAAGAAATAAAAGAGGGATAATTATTGGAAAAACAATCAAGGAGCGGGGGAAACTATGAACAGAGGAAAGAAAGAAAAAATAATTAAAAAGTCGGGGTTTAAGACAAGTAGATAACAAAAAACAGTAAAGAAAAAAAATAGGCGGGTGTAGACGGTATTACCCAATCATTACAGATAATGCTTGCCGTGACGTCAGAGTCTTGAAGAAAACAGGTAAAGTCGAGGGGAAGGGATAAAGAAAGAGAAGAATCGCAGAACAACAGCAGAAAGGAGATAAGGTATTTGAAATGCGGATCTGTCGAATTAACGGACGGACTGAAAAGGTGACCGTATTTCTATAGACTGGTAGCACTAAGTTCGATTAGGTCAGCCAAACACAAAGGGGACGTTACTCAATTTACGAATTTCGTTAAAAATAAAAATAAAATTTGTTAAAAAATAATTTAAACTGTAAAAAATTAAGGGGTGTGTTTTGTAATTTATATTTATCAACGTGGATATTTAGTAAATATAAGAACACATTTTCTCCGTTTGTATAAGTTGTTTTTTTTCGTGTAGGGAAGGGGATTGCCAGGGATTGATCGAGGGATTGACGGTGTCTGGCAGCGAGCTTGTCGTCCGGGTTGTCGTGACCTGACGGAGTTACATGACACGGGTGGTTGGTTCTGTGTTTGTCTGCTGGGTTAAGGCGAGCACTCGGTGACCTTGTTTGTTGTGAGCTTAATCATCTCTTAACAACTGGTTTAGGTTGTAGTTAATGTTTAGTAATGATGGTACCGTGTTTGTTGTGAGCTTAATCCTCTCTGTGAGCTTAATCCTCTCTAAACCCATGGTTTCGACTATAGTTAAAGTCTAGTAATTATGGTACCGTGTTGGTTGTGCGCTTAATCCTCTCAACTATTGGTTTAGACTAAAGTTAAGGTCTAGTGATGATGGTACTTTGTTCGTTGTGAGCTTAATCCTCTCTTAACCCCTGGTTTCCACTATAGTTAAAAGTCTAGTAATGATGGTACCTTGTTCACTGTGAGCTTAATTCTATCTTAACAACTGGTTTAGGCTATAGTTAAGGTCTAGTAATGATGGTACCTTGTTTGTTGTGAGCTTAATCCTCTAAGTGAGCTTAATCCTATCTTAACAACTGGTTTAGGCTATAGTTAAGGTCTATTAATGATGGTACCGTGTTCTTTGTGAGCTTATCCTCTCTGTGAGCTTAATCCTATCTTAATCCTTGTTTTAGGCTGTAATTAAGGATACCGAGTTCGATCCTGATAACAACCATGTTTTTAACTGATGTTTACCTTGTTTCCCAACCCGTTCATATGTTCTACATGCTCTCGTTTAGCCGTACCCAAATATATGTTTTTTTGCAACGGGGATATCTACATTTTATACCAAAAGTTAGGGGTAGTTTTTAGGTTAGGGCTACAATTAAAGATGAGGATTAAGGATTAGATATTTTGAAGTCGTATCGCTATAGGGCTGGTAAGTAGGTCACCAACCAGTTCTAAGGCTCATGCAGGTTTTATTAAGCCGTAGAACTGGTTAGTGACCTACTTACCAGCCCTATTGGCCATACCGTCTATGTAGGTAATTCTAATCGACGTGTGTCTGCTACTAATCATGCTGGATGATCACGTGACCGTAGCCAATAAAAAACAGAGGTCGAATTTAAAAAGGAAAATTAATCGTGTTATGTGTAGGGAAAAACGGTGGAGGAAGGAGGGGTGAGTTCACGTTTATCTGTAGGTCTGGACGACGATACAGGCTCAGGCCTGTGCCCTACTTTAATACAACCAGAGCAACTCTGCTTCACCTGCGGTAGGGTAGTGGAAGACACGTAACCTATTTTTTTTGTTTTTGCTTTTAAAAGCCCGACTGTTTGACACACATACACCGTCCTGATTGTACCTGGTTAGTAAACACGCACTTAAACCGTGCCGCGCTAAGACGTTGGACAAACCTTTTACTCGCGGTTTGTGATTCATTTCCGCCGATAGCTCAATCCTCGTGACGTCATATAGAAAACGATGACGTAGTTTGTGGATCTCTTTATGATTTGCTAGTTCTACACAAAGACAGGAAATAGGTTAAAAGTGGGAGTTTTTTTTTTAATGCCCAGATGAAATTAATACACTGTCTGACCCAGTTAATTTGTAAGATTTTTTTTAACTGCTGAAGGTCAAGTTGTTCTGATATTACGTCTCGACTTAGAGTGGCGTGATCAACTGGCGTGGAAGGGGTTAAGATGGCATGGAAGGGGTTAAGAGAAGAAAGAGGGTTTTGATAACGTTGGAACAATTTCGTCTTTATATCCACATGCGTTTTACGGGTTATCGCGTAGTATAGGAGATACTCAAATGAAAAAAAAAAGCGAAACGAAACTCAATTTTTCAACTGTGATTTTTTTTTCTCAGTAATGGCCATAGCTTCCGTCATTTATTTCGTTAAAGTGCGCAGGATACAACAGGGTTCAGATGTCAATTAGTTAACTTAAATGTTCTAAAGACTGTTAAATGAACGTTTAATTTACTCTATATTTTGCTACTTTTGCAACGGGTGTTAAAATCTGATTTGTATGCTATAACAAAAATCTCAAAGAAAAATAAATGTCTTAAATAAGTTAGAAATTTTCGTACATTTTGTGGACAAAAACTTTCATAACATAAAACATTTGTATCACGTTGATTTCATAAAACTATAATATATCACTGTTTGTTACCATTGAAGAAAAAGAACAATTAACTAAATTTAAAATAGCAACATCGATTGAACACACTTGAATCAAAACCTATCGTAATGTGTTTTTCTTACCCCCCCCCCCCCCCCCCCCACTCAGCCCCAGCCCAAATCGTGTTCTGACATTTATTCCGAGACATGTTATGATGTATGGGTAGGGAAAAATAACTGGAGTCCCATTGGGATTTGTACCCGATATAGTGGAACAGGACCTGCTAAAGGTTACTGGGCTAGTTTCTAGACAAGTTCAGACATATTAGCGGTCTAGCCTGAATTGTTTTAGTCTAGTTCCTGTCTGCCCAAGAGTTGGTTGAACCTGAGTGTAGGATCCTGTATACAGTGTTCGTCTAGTTCCTGCTTGTGTCTACAAATTGTTTTCGTCTAGTTAGATCCTGTCTACAGTTTTTGTCTAGTTTCTGTCTGTGTCTACAAACTGTTTTCGTCTAGTTAGATCCTGTCTACAGTTTTTGTCTAGTTTCTGTCTGTATACACAAACTGTTTTCGTCTAGTTTCTGTCTGTGTCTACAAACTGTTTTCGTCTAGTTAGATCCTGTCTACAGTTTTTGTCTAGTTTCTGTCTGTATACACAAACTGTTTTTGTCTAGTTCCTGTCTGTGTCTACAAACTGTTTTCGTCTAGTTCCTGTCTGTGTCTACAAACTGTTTTCGTCTAGTTCCTGTCTGTGTCTACAATCTGTTTTCATCTAGTTCCTGTCTGCCCAAGAGTTGGTTGAACTTTAGTGTAGGATCCTGTCTACAGTGTTCGTCTAGTTCCTGTCTGTGTCTACAATCTGTTTTCATCTAGTTCCTGTCTGTGTCCAAGAGTTGGTTGAACTTTAGTTTAGGATCCTCTCTACAAACGGAGTGAGGGACCAGTAGAACATCATAATACCCTTTTAATTTAATCTAATTAAAGTGATACCCGTAATTAGGTAATAAGTCTCATGTAGATCGTCACTTCGACAAAAACATCCAGCAAAATGGCATTAGGCCGTTTTCTTGGAATGATTTTAACGCTTGAAAATTCTTTGGTATTATTACACAAGGCGTTAACAAACAAACAAAAAAGAATGGCTAAAAGTTGAAATATGCTTTAGAGCAGTTGTTCTTAACCTGGGTTCCATCTATCAGGGGGTTTGGTGAGAGGTCAAGACACACACACCCGACTCAGAGGTCAAGACACACACACTCGACTCAAATGATTCGCGATCGGAGTTTTCCAGTGCGGACCATAGGACTGTTAAAAAGGTTTCGGTGAATGCGCATTGGAAATTGGCGGGGTTCGGTGCCTCCAAAAAGATTACGAACCACTGCTTTAGAGGCAATAAGAAACCCCATCCGCCCCCCCCATTCTTTATTACATGTTTCTGTTTTCACCTATACCGTGTTATAGTTGTCATCTTGTTGACAGAAACAGACAAGTCCTTTCATCTAAAATAAAATCAATTAAACTTGGAAGACGAATCAATTAGAATGTCGATAAACAGAAACAATCATTCTTTATTTAAATGTGAAATAATACCTGAAAAATAATTGAACGATAAGACAAAACTTTACCAGTATGAACCCATTAATTTGACATAATCACTAGCTTATGCAACGTTACAAGCAGCTATAACGTGAGTTCGCTGAACTTTGAACCCAGTGTGACTTAAAAACATCGAAGCCCTGGATCAAGAACACACGTATCCCTAGCTGCACTTAGCTAACATCTATCTGAAAGCTGCTCAAATCTGCCCAGATATTGTGGGTTGGCAAGTGAAACAAGGGGAAGAAGTGGGAGAAGGGAGACAAGAGGAATTACGTGAAGGGGAAAATAGGTTTAGAAAAGGGGGAGGGGGGGGGGATTATGCAAGGTGGGAAAAGAGAAAAGCGGATAGAAAAATCCAGATCAGTATCAATGACCCTGTTTCAAGGTGTAGATTCACGTGCACAAGAGCTCATTAGCACAATTCCAGAGATGAAACAGGACGTGAAAAACTGTTCCTGTTTTTAATCAGGGGCGGAGAATTTAAAAAAAAAAACGGGAGGTTTGGAATATTCGATCTTTAACGTACGTGCGGGTCAGGGGGATGTTACTCTACACTTAACCTTGTATTTTGGTTGCTCTGATTTTTGGATTTCAGGTGATGGAAACGACCCGTCAATAATGTTCGTGTTACTGATGGGGGGGGGGGGGGGCGGGGTAAGGGGTATAGAGAGGAGATTGGGGGGGGGATTGAAACGGGTGAATGAAGAAGCAAGCTGGTAGAGATGACTTGGTAGATTTTATGGTGTTTTTAAACTGTGTTTTCTGCGCATAACAAAGTAGGGTATAGCGTTTAACTAATTTACGTGACCAGTGCCTCATACACGTATACATTGATACGGATTGGAAATATATAAGCTTATAAGGAGTTATACTGGTCAATGTGTTTAGATTAACACTAGGTTCAAGACTTGAATTAGTGTTTGACTTTGTCAATACTAATTTCAATTTCGTATTTTAATAACTGTTTTTTAGTGTTAAATCACAGATTAGTAAAAAAAATATGCGTAAATTGAAAACGGAATTTACATCCGCCCTCAAACACACTAAATTTTTTTTTATTTAATCCAATAATTTGACACGGTCGGTAAATACACGCAGGTGTAGGACTAGAAATCTGAAAAGCCCCGAGCTCAACTCTTATAAGATTTGTTTTTTTATAAAGTTTAATATTTTCTCACGAGAAGTCGGACCTATTTTAAAGCCCGATACAAAAATATATTTATTTTATTGTGTGGTAATTAACTTTTTTTATTAGCTTTTCCTTAGGTTACAGTATCTGTCCTGTCTGTGTGTTTGTGGCAAATCCTATAGCTCAACTTTGACCCTACTTCAAATCCTGCAATTTCTTTCAAACTTTCCAGATACATTTTTTACTCTTATGACAACACACACACAATATATTATTTTTAAATAATTAAATATTTAAATTAGTGATAACAAATTAACTTTTGAAGATTATTATATTCAGTAACCAGAAGGAGATAACACGGAAATTTTCGTGACTGACAGCCGATCAAAGACAGTGCCACAGTACCACACACAGAACAAGGAACTGAGATGACGGACCAGCTTGCTAAAATTGGCGGAGAGTAAAAACAAAATGCCAACAATTTTTACTACACCCAAAAGTAATGTAAAAGTTATAAATTAATAGGTTCAATTATGGTTTGACACGCACCCCAAAATCACACATAAGAAAAGGCATATTACAATTTAACACGCTAGGAAGCATACATAATTTTTACATTTAGAATAGGGCCACATCAAGAGGCGTAGCGACGGGGGGCGGGGGGGGGGGGGGGGAGTACATATGTCCCCGGGCGCCGAACCTAGGGGCGCGAAAAATATGCTCATTTTAGCTTCTATTTTGAATTATAAACATAAAAAAAATATATGGGGGGGGGGGGGCGCAAAGTTGAAAGTTGTCCCCGGGCCCGGGAGGGGTCGCTACGCCTCTGGCCACAACGGATTAAAATAACAGCATGTTTGAAAAACTAAAAGTCGGTCCAGGCTAAAATTGCCCTTGTGGTGTGGCCCCATAGAACACGGAACACGTCCGACAAGAGTGAACCTATTCGGTCAAACACCGTCTATACTATGGCCCCCATATACACCCCACTCAACGAAAAGTTTATGGGGAACCCCTTAAATCTTTGGTCCTTGTTGTTTGATTCCTGAGTTATAAATAATATTAAGAACGACGACGAAAAGAAGACGCCGACAGATAACTGTCTTTTAAAATTATGTTCGAAAGCTATTG